>NC_081425.1:86869072-86920461 GCF_949786415.1 Peromyscus eremicus | reverse complement strand
TTGTTTCTGGTAATAGAGAGTGACATGAAGCCATAAACCATAGGAACAGACAGAACAAATAGGCTTCTTGTCATCTCAACTATTAGGCACCTGTAAACAGTCTTATTAAATAAGAAACACGGAGCCAAATATAGGGGTGAAAGCCATAGAGATCAGGGAAATAGTGAGAGCCACCAACCTTACCTCTCCAGCTCTGCAGCTATCAAAAGGTGAGTTACTTCCTGTCTACCCACACCTTTATTGCCTTGCTGTTCTACCCTCTCATTGGCTCTTAGCCCAGCTACCTCACTTCCTTGTCACTGCCTGTCTGTACAGACCTCCAGGTCTCTGTGGTTGGTACTGGGATTAAAGGTGTGTGTCATCATGCTTGACTGTTCCCTACTGTGTCCTTGAACACACAGAGACCATGCCTGGCACGTGATTGGATTAAGGGCCTGTGCTACCACTGCCTGACTTCTATGTTTTCTTAAAAATGGCTGGCGTTTTCCCCCTTGATCTCCAGGCATGCTTTATTTATTAACATACAAATAAAATATCACCATACTTCAGCACAAGTAAAATATCACCACAGGCATTGGTAGCGTACTTCAGGTTGCATTGCTACAGATCGGGAATCTCACAGATTTATCTAGCTCTGTTTGCACTCTGGTCCTATCTTTGGTAGCCATTTACTTTTGGCTATTTCAGGTTTTGGGAGAGAGAGAGAGAGAGAGAGAGAGAGAGAGAGAGAGAGAGAGAGAGAGAGAGAGAGAGGGAGGGAGGCACATGTATAGAGATCTCCTGGGGCTGAAGTTACAGGCAGTTGTGAGCCTCCTGACTTGAGTGTTGGGAAATGAACTCTGGAAGAATAGGAAGCCCTTTAATGGCTGAGCCACCTCTCCAGTCCCCAGTAATTTCATTTTTAAGTGGAGGTGTGTGTGTGTGTATGTGTGTGTATTTGTGTATGTGTTATATCATCTTGAGACCCATGTCACACTGACCTATGCTTTCTCCTGCCATTCTTCAGTGGGGTAGAGAGTGTTCTTTTCCTGTAGATCTAGACCAGAATTAGAAGGAGAAAATGTCTGGTTCTTCTGGCTGAAGGGTCCTTCCCATGCTGTAACTCTGCACTAGGATTTCCTTTTAAGACTGGGTGTTGGGAACCAATAAGCATCTGTGGAATCCAAGGGTGAATTAGTGGAAGGTAGGTGCTAACCTAGTGGAAACAGAAAATCCCCCATACCTTGTCAAGCTTGTATTCTTAGTGAAATGAGGGAAGGAAATGAGTGAATGAAGCAGTTTATTTGGTAACCTTTAAAGAGGTTTGACACATCAATTATAAAGCCATTTCCAAATGTAAGGACCTTCTTGGTTGTTTGGGATACAGAGAGACAAGAAACACTATTGTGTACCTTCCCATGTTCTGTAACAGTGCGGGAAGTAAAGGTAAGTTCATTAGAAGGGGAGGCCCTGAATTTATCACATCACGTTCGTCCCCCAACACTCTTTTAGCTTAATTTTTATTGGTTTGAACCCTAACTGCTGACCATCATTCTGATATTGGAAAAAAAATAACTGATAGTTCATACCCATGTATTTCCAATCAAAGGATGCAGTATTTACCTTTCCCCTTGTATAAGAATATTGCTCTCCTTAAAAAATACCTAAAAGCTTTTGCGAAGACATCTTATGATGTTTCACTTTTCTGTTACATTTGCTCCTGTTTAATGAAAGAGTTTTATTAAAAGAATATTAAAACCTTTCTAAGTTTGGCTTTAAAAACTGCTCAGTAACCTTACATTCCAGTAACCAAGCTCTGTTTCTTAACTTGTGGCAGGTGAACTTGATATCTGTAGCTAAAAGAAATGAGGACTGTGAGACACTGATCTGCTTCTGCATTTTCTCACACAGGTTAACCTGTCGTGGTAATTTCACAGGCAGACAGGCAGCTGCTATTTTTCATTTAGTATAAAATGCTAAGTCACAAAAGTGCTTTAATAACTACTTAACAGTCGCATAATTTGAAGTATGTCTCTTAGATTTTTTTTTTTGCTGGTGATTTCCTATATCTGTGTAAAAGTTGTCTGTAGCCCTCAGCGTTTTTAGCTCTTCTGATTTTTGTGGAGTCCGTCTTCATTTCCCGGGCATTGTTAGATTTTAGACGTCTCCTGCAGATAGTTTTGCCAGTCTTTGTATACACTGAGTTGTTTTAGTACATTCCCATGGGGTAAGGCGGCCGCTTAAGCTACGACATCATCTTGTTGGCCCCTTTGATCTGGGATCTTTCCTGAGAGAACCACTCATTAGGTAAGTGCCCTTCAAAGCAGAGGCGACGTACCGAATATGATAAAATCAATTTATTCTTTACTTTATGCCATCATGAGAAAAGACAAATCACATTTCTTCAGGGAGGAATTCTAAGTGCCTGGCAATTTGCACAGGATAAATGGAGTCTGGGAGAAGAGCTCTGAAGGCAGCCATTACTTAAAATTGATAAACTCGGTTGTAAGGGGGCTCTATTATTTCCAGAGGCGTTTCAGGGATTGAATGGGATCCTCATTTATGAAAAGTAATTTTAAACTTATAAGCGTGCATTATTTTGCCATTACTTCATTCATGACACTTAGAATGCAGTAATCCTATCTTCAAATTATGATTTAATTTTATTCAATAAATAATTTCCTTTTAAACTGCATTGTTGTTTCCTCTCTAAGGAATAAGTTATTGATAAAAAAAAAAGAACCCAGTTTAAAATATATTAAGTATTATGGTCACATGTCCTGGAATGTCCTAGAATGTCTGCCCAGTTTTGAAAGGCATTTGCATTAGATGGGATGTTCAGAAAGCTTGTTGTAGCTACACAGTTCCATGTGGAGATTAAAAATGGTAAACACAGAAGGCGGGAATGGGTACCATGGAGAATGGCTTGTTCAGAATGGATCTTGGTTTGTGCTACAGACAGTGATATAAGTACAGTTAGTTCCATTCATGATTTCTGTTTCCCACTCTTAATTCTGAAATTAGTAGCTTAATGCCCATAGCAGAAGACAAAACACTTGCTGCATATAAAACTTATAGTGGGGAAATAAAATTTAACTGTAAAGAAAATAACCTTACAAGAGTGGAATGTTCTAGTTAGCTTCCAACACAAGGAACAGAAAACTCGTTCAAGTAGCAACTTCTGTTTTGAAGCTTTGCCGCTCTCAGGATTTGGCTGCCACCTTACGGCGCTGAACTTCTGGCCTCGTTTCCAAGGGTCCACGCCATGTCCCAGCCAGCGGAAAGGAGGAAAGGAAAGGAACCACCCTGGCCTCTAAGTTACACATATCTGCCACTGACATCTGAGTCAGTTAACAGCTCTTTCAAAAAATAGTCGCTGAGCATCTGCTTTGTGTAAGTGCTTTTCTGAGTGCTGGGCACTCTCCTAGGTGTTATTTTAAGGTATAGAAAAGACTCTGGACAAAGGTTCTATTCATAGACCTAATGTTCTACATGATCTGATGTGGGGAAGAGTGGCTCACTAGCCAGTTTTAAGTCATACGGTCCCACGTGTCACCTGCATAGGCAGGACGATGCAGCCTTTATGTAGGTAGATCTCTGAGCAGCTAACACCGTGGAAGGAAATTCAACAAGTAAAGGAAAGTATGGGAACACTTGGGGTTCTTTACAGAACAGAAAAAAAAAATGGACCAGCCCAGCTGGTAAGCCACCGTACCGCATAATAAACATCCTTGGAAGTTCACTACAGATAGACTATTCCTAACCCATACTGTCTCTGTCTGTCTGCGTGTCTGTTTTTGTCTGTCTGTCTGTATGCCTGCCTCTTTCTTTCTTTCTTTCTTTCTTTCTTTCTTTCTTTCTTTTCTTTCTTTCTTTTTCTTTTTCTTTCTTTCTTTCTTTCTTTCTTTCTTTTTCTCTTTCTTTCTTTCTTTCTTTCTTTCTTTCTTTCTTTCTTTCTTTCTCTCTCTCCCTCCTTCTCCCTCCCTCTCCCTCTCTCTCTCTCTCTCTCTCTCTCTCTCTCTCTCTCTCTCTCTCTCTCTCTCTCTCTCTCCCTCTCTCTGTCTGTCTGTCTGTCTGTCTGTTGAGGGACACAATGTGATTTGAAAGACTCCTTCCAGTACAATCCATATATTCATAAAATGACCTGAAACAATGGATCACTCAGGAATTGCTAGAATCTTTTTCCCCCCCTGTGATGAGCTCAAAATGCAGTTTGGTTCAGCACTGCCACTCATGTAGGGCAAGGTAGACTTCCTCTGTGTTTTATGCATTGCCTTTTTTTTCTATAACACTCTTTAGATATGAAATAAATGAACAAAGCAGAAATGATAACCAATAATCAATGTAGGGAAAAACATTGAAATGGATTGAGTTGTATGCCATATAGAAGGGCCTTTCCTCATCCCCACAGTGAGATATGTGCTATTCGATTAAAATGCCTTCAGAGAATCAAACAAATCCAGGCAAAAATACTCTTCTGTGCTTCAGGAAGGGAGGTTAACCTCAGCAAGGGATATTTATGTGATGTTACCTCATATGCACCATGGCTAGCCACTGCCAGGCGGACAGCGTGATGGGTCCTGTTCTACTGTTACAAACATGGAGGCTTTGGGATCTGAACTCAAAAACAAGCATTCAGTGTTATTAGCATGATATTAACTACCTACTGTATGCACAGTTTTCTAACCTCCACGTGGAGGGACCAGCTTTCATTCAATGGGGAACAGTGGGCAGATAGACACTTCTTCCTGTGTCAGGAGAACAGGGCAACAGTAACGGGGGGTGAGGGGACAGGAAGGCGAGCTGAAGGAAACCTTTAAAGTCAGCTCCTTATCTTAAAATAAGGGGCACCCTGTCTTTTGGCTGGAAACATGAAGTATATATATATATATAGTTTTAATAGTGAAAAGTGTCAATCAAAAGGGCATTGGCCTAGTGGTTTTTAATGGAAATACAAACATTTTCTGAGTTAGAGGAGTGTAGACTTTCAGCTTAAATAATCATAATCAGCAGTTAAATAATCCAAAAGCTTGGGAATTGTAGAACTTAAGTAATTGCAAGCACCATACTTCATGTTATCTCTATCCTTACAGCAGTCTGTGGGGCTTTGGAAAGGTCACCCTTTCAAAAGGAGGAAAAGACTTATGGGGGTCTCCCAGCCTCTCCAAAAAAAGGCAAAGCAAAGAGGGACATGAGGCATTTTCTTCCAATTAAGAGCAGCATCGTATTGTCAGAAATCTGAAAAGTTTGGTTTAAAGTTTATAGGAGATACTGCCAACTATAACCCCACAGGTAAAAACAGGACAAGGATATGACACAGAAACCAAGGGACCAGAACCTCAGCTGCCGTGGACTTGGATAGCAAGACCAGCCCCAGCACACCCCCTCTCCCCACCTGTGAGCTGGGCTTTTGACTCAGATGACCTCATTGATATGCTATGATTCTCTGACACCATTGCTTTCCATCTGGGATGATTTTGCCTCTCTGGAATATTTGACAAGGTCTGGAGACAGTTTTGGCTGTCACACGGCGGGAAGCTTCTACTATTATCTTGTAGGTAGAGACCAGAAATTTTTTTTCTACAAGGCTTGGGATAGTCCCCCAACCCAAGGCACTCATGATAGTGAGCTTGAGAGACCCATGAGCAGCTTCCCTGCTTCAAGACTGGTGTTTCATAAAGTAGGGAAAGGGCAAGAGCTTTACAGGGTCTGATCTCTGATTCACCTTGACAGTCAAAGAAGCTAACAGGGCGTTTGCTCTACTTGGGATCATGATCAAGCCCAGAAGGTGTGGTGGTGTGGCGGCTTGGGGAGATGAACTTGACCTCCTGATTTTGATTTGCCATCTTGGTATTGTAGAGCAGCTCACCATGTTACCAAGCCAAGCCTTCAGAGACTGAGCTGCCTACGTGCTTGAAAGCCTGGATGGGATCTGTAAGACCTGTTCCTTGAATGCCTGCTGTTCGATAGATTGCACGGTCTTGTCGAGCTCCAGGATTCCATTGTTCTTCAATCTGTTCCTGTCTCTGGGCTTCCATTTCTCCACCTGTGGGTTAAGGTTCGGAACTGGACAATTCTCAAGACCTAGGCCAGCTCGATGATTGCTGCAGCCCCTCACCCCATCCACGTTTGTTCCTCTTTCATTCAATACCTCTGAGATATTATCCTTTTGGTCTTTGCCCAGGGAAACTTTTTATCCATGTTTGCTGAGAATAGAAGAAACCTGAGAACACCAGAGAGGCTAAAATGTAAGTCAGAGGAGGGTCTGAGGGTATCACAAGGAGAGGCTGCTGCCCACATGGATGCCCCTGACCAGATATTGGGAAAGCAACAACCCTACGCATGTGGAGAGTAAACATCAGTGTCTACATCCTCACTGGAAGGAGGCATCACAGTAGGCTTCGGGCCTGTGGAGATGTTTGTAGAGGACAACAGCTTGGAGGCGGCGGCTTGGAGGGCTCTTGGTCTCTGGTAGGCAGTCAACAACAGTTTGCTGAAATGGATGACGTGATGCTCTAATGTGTCATGACTCTTGTGGGTATACGACTGCCCCGGCTAGTCTCCTGCGCTTCTTCTCCGCTCAGTTTCCTTCTCCTCATCCCCTCTTCTTTATAATCTTTGCTCTATCCCTCCTTACCTCTCTCCTCTTCCTTTCTCCTCTTTCCTAGTGCTTTTCTGGGTCCCCCACAACACGCTAGAGTTCAACAGATTTTCTAAATTTCCCCAACATAATCCTGTCTTTCGAGACTCAGGTTTTGACTGTTGGGCTGGGCAGGCGGCAGACCAAACGTGTGGGAAGGAGAAGGACTGGATGGGAGGAGCGCTAGGAGCAGAGAATAGCTGAACCTGGCAATTTTGTCTGGACAGTGAATGTATTTGCCAGTTAGTTCCCCAGGAATAAAGACAGCCAAGCCTTCAATCAAGTGCAGCCCAGGTCTCTTGTTTATCCCAGAGTTTGGGAGCCAGCAGATTGTAGAATTGGAAATGCCGCGTTTGGCATGATCTTTGGGTTAAGCCAATATTCCTAAGATCTTAATTTGAACCTACAGGAGAATTAAGCCCACCTTAAGGAACTGTTATTACATCACGCGCTTCACATGCTTGAGGAATTTGGAGAGTGCCCAGTGATGCCAGCACGGAGTTGTGATAACAGTTAGATTGCTTGCTTTCTGCTCGCTTTTCAAATCGGTGTTTCATGTTCCCTTCACCAAGCCCTGAGTTGGGAGCGGTTTTCTTCTCCTGGCTATGCCTCTGAGGAGTTTTCTTGGGGAAAAAAAATGTTCCCTTAGACACCTGCGCGAGGCCCCCATGAGCTAATGCTGTGTCTGAAGGTCACGCAGAGGTGGTGCTTGCTCTCTGCTGGCTTCTCCCCATCATCGTTCTCCTAGACATCAGCCCTGCGGGGAGTAGCGCTTGCTTCTCTTGCTGCTTGGATCTGGGAAGGCCTGGGAGCACTGCTGGCCATGGGAGGGTGAGAAGACAAAGGGCTTCTCTTCCCTTGCTTTGAGGCGCATCCCTGGCAGTAGGGCTTCCCTCTCTGGCTGAGGGCTTTTCATCAGTATTCGTCCGTGCTTCTAGACATCAGGGTTAGTACACCGCTTCCTTTGCACCTCGGCCTGGCCATGGCAACAGCCACACACTGTTGCTAGCTTCCCAGTGCTTCAGTGTCTCGGTTTCATTATCACTGTCCACCTCTTCTTCATGGGTATCTGCTCACTGGAAACATGTGAGTTCTGTTCCCTCCAGGACCCAGAGGAACACAGTGGGGACAGCTGGTCAAAGACATGAAATCTCTTAGAATAATTTAAGAAAGTGCTGTTTTGAAAGGTTTGCATTTTGATCTGGGTAGTGGTGGCGCACGCCTTTAATCCCAGCAGAGGCAGAGGCAGGTGGATCTCTATGGGTTCGAGGCCAGCCTGGTCTACAGAGCGAGTTCCAAAACAGCTGAGGCTATCCAGAAAAACCCTGTCTTGAAAAACAACAAGAAAAACAAGATTTATATTTCACATATTAAGTAATTTGGGGAAGAGAAGCATATTGCTTAATGCTATAGTGAGAACTTTAAAACAAAGCCGCTATTTCCCCAAATGAATAGTTTTCAAATACCCTTCAGCATGACTGCTGCAGCTCCTGCCTGGGAAACATGTTCAGCTGAGGTTCTGAGAGCCATCTTCTGTCAGAGACAGTGAAAGTGGCACCTGTTCCTGCTGTGTCCAGGGCCAATCCTCCTTTGCTCCATGGCCCTCTGGGAGGTGTTTGTCTGAAAGGGAGGAGCTCTTGAGGTGGAATGAAAGCATTCTAGCCGGGCAGTGGTGGCACACGCCTTTAATCCCAGCACTCGGGAGGCAGAGGCAGTTGGATCTCTGTGAGTTCGAGGCCAGCCTGGGCTACCAAGTGAGTTCCAGAAGAGGCGCAAAGCTACACAGAGAAACCCTGTCTCGAAAAACCAAAAAAAAAAAAAAAAAAAGAAAAAGAAAAGAAAGAAAGAAAGAGCATTCTAGAGGTGTGGTGCTCTTCCAGTGAAGCTGAGAGCGTGGTTGGTTTCCAGGAATGCACTGGTGGCCATCCCTGTAATGCAGTTCGTTAAGCTCTTCAATGGCTCTGTCATTTGTAAGGCCACTGACTTGTCCATGAAAGTATTCACGTTGGGCAGTGAATTTTTTCTTTATAGAATAAACACATATTTATTGACTATCTGGTCAACAATCTAATGTCTAATCGAAGAATAATCCACATCACAGCATGGCTAAACATGCGGTGGAGGAGAAGGATGTAGGGCTGTAAGAGTATCATGTGGATATTCATAGCTTTGAGCTATGATATGCTAAGTAAGGGGAAAGCAGGTGGAAGGACAGAGCTGGTAGAGGGCGGTGGGTGCATTTCAAGAGGAGAGGATTTGCCCTTGCAGACACCCAGTGGCAGAAGGGGCTTACTCATTCCATTGGTCCATAAGAGCCTGGCGAGGTTGTGCCTGACCCACCAGGAGCCTCTTCTCATTCTCCCGCTCCCCGCATGCTGTGTTTCTGCAGCAACTGCTTCCTCACAGGCCCCAGCTCACTGTGACAGACGGACATTTGCTGAGAAGGCCTTTTTGTTCCAGTGAAACCAGCTGTCTGTTTGGAAAGCTGAATTCATCAAATGCTCATAGTCGGAAGACAGTTTTAACAATTCCTCCTGAGTCAGACATTTGTAAGTCTCACCCTGCCCTTCATAATATATCCAAGCCCCTGTGTAAGGCAGGGCTGTTGGCCTGGTGTTGATGAGATGGGACATTTCTTCTGCCAGAGGTAGAAGACACCTCTGTGGAATGGAGGGGAGTGTTTCTGTGAGCAGCATCTCTTTCCTATTGGGTGGCCCAATGGGCTTGAATAAATTGTTGCTAAATCTCTTCTCTGATGTCAGTTATACCTAAAAGCAAAATGAGCTCCCATATGGCCTCTGTCCAACTTCAGCAATTGTTTCATTGCCAAGCCCCACCCCATGGCTGGATTATTTTGAAGTAAATACCAGACATTATATCATTTTATCCATAAATACTTGAGTGTAAACGTTATTTTTTCAGATAAACATTTGTACAACAAATTACAAACACTTTAATGTAGAGGAGAATTCTAATGAAGGTCTTTTCTCCATAGTGTTGGAAGCTCTGTGACCTGATGTAAAAAGCCTCCACTTTTTAAGAATATTATAGAACAACAAAAAGGAGCATTTGATAATCTCCTGTAGAGGAACCAGAAAAATATATGCCACAGGATTCATTCCTTAACCCGTGGCCCTGTTGTCCCTGGGCTTATAATTAAATAGTGATCTCAGGATTGACATATTTCTACCTCTTCATTATTCCTAGTGATGTTTTTGTGCATGCGTGAAGGAAGGGAAGGGCTTTTATTGGTTTTTATTTTTTATTTTGTTTTATTTTTGCTTCTTTACCAAATTGTAATAAGAGAATTTTGAAAGTTTGTAAATTTGAATATGTGATCATATTTTTTGCATTCTTTGCACTCAAGGATTGATGAAGAGAATCATCATTAACTCAGAGAATGAGATCAAGATCACATCCATGCTATACTGATATTAGGCTTTTGAATCAAGCAAGATCTGAATATACCTACTCAGCTTCTTGCCTTGTTTCTTATTAATGATCACAGTGACATCACATTAACTACTAAGTCATTCATCAGTTGTGGTGCAAGGACTAGGACCTCCTAGTACACTAGATGCTGATCCAGAGGAGTATCTTTCTGCTTGTTGGGAATATACTCTAGTCTTGATTATTGTATGTCCAGCCTTGGTAGCACTTTAATAACGTAAGAGGGGTCATGGAATGGTGTTCATATCCAAATAACCCATAGGTAGCTACTCATGTCGTTTATTTTTGCTGATCCAGACTTTTTTGTGCGGAGAGGGATTAGCTTTCAAATCTGGTGACTGTAGAGAATGGCTCCTGAAAGCATTATAGATGGGTCAAGAAGGTGGAAGCATTGTACTCAAGGCTGCAGTAGAAGTTAAAGAAAAGGAACTGGAGAGATGTCTCAGGGGTTAAGAGCATTAGCTGCTCTTCCAGAAGACCCAGGTCTGATCCCCAGCACCTGCATGGTGGCTCGTAAGTATCTAATTCCCGTTCCACGGGATCCGATGTCTTCTTCTGGCCTCTGAGAACACCAGGCACCCATGTAGTGTACCAACATACTTACAGGCAAAATATTCATACACTCATAAATAAATAAAAATGTAAAAAAGGAAGTTGAAAAGAGACAGTATCCCAAGAAGAATGCCCTCACCCTCACCCCTTCATGCCTGTGGCGGGTGGGAGAGCTGGCCTTGAGGTCATAACAGAAGGAGAGCTGCCCCAGCCCCTCACCAGCTGCAGCACTCAGGAGAGCAGGCTCTGCACCTCACCTGGGCAGCACAGCAGAGCCACCTCATTTGGAGGGGGTGTGGGTGAGCTGGCTCCCCAAGGTATGAGCTTGGAAGAGCTGACCCCACTATTATCTGTCATGCAGCAGCATGGGTTGAGGGAGAGATGCCTCTCCTTTCTCCTCACTCCTTGCCATCTGTGGCAGATGAGGGAGCTGACCCTCCCTATTTTCTCACTGAAGCAATATCCTTCATAACCCTTCAGTGTCTAAGGCTACTTACTCTGTTGTCTCCCTAGTACTCTCCAGGCTGCTAAATAAACTCTACTTCATGTTGAAGTACTCAGTTCCCCCTTCTCTTCCTGTGACAGGTTTTGAGGATCCACCCCCTTTGGATGGTCTTTTCACTCTTCTTTGGCATATTCCACAAGTAGCTGGCTACTGAGTATTTTCTATGGCATGATGCCATGACCCTTGCCTCCCGAAGCTTATGCTGTAATGATGAAGTTGGCAATATAAGCTGCTAATTGCTATGCAGTGTGCCAAGTGCTCTGATCGGGAGAGTTTGGAGTATCTGTTCCAGATGGAAAAGAAGTGCAGGAGTTGTAGGATGCTCCCACAGGGTTATAGGATTCTTCCCCAGGGGCTGCAGGAAGCTCCCATTGGTGGTTGTATGAAACTTCCATGGTGGTTATGGGAAACTCCCTTTGGGGGTTGTGGGGAGCTTCTAGGAAGGAGCAGCATGTCAGTTCAGACCAGAGAGATAAAAGAAATGGTTGAGATAAAGGAGGGAGGGAGGAGTATTTCAGGTAGGATCCAGAATCAAAGCTACTACTCAAGTGGTCGGTAAAAACGATCTGTTCAAGGGTTGAAATGATGTGATGGTGCTGATGGATGAAAGCAGCACTGATTTGGGCTGAAGGTGCCAAAATGCATACTTACACAACAAGCTATCATCTGACTCAAGATCCTTGACTCTTAACCTTATCTTTGCCTTCAAACAAATAGGCCCCCTCCAAGTGGAGCTGGGACCCCCTTGCCTGCATCTGCACAGATTTCTTGACATGTGGACATTGCAGGTTGCATGCTAACCATGTCATTTTCTCAAGCTGCCAATTCAGGCATCATCGCCATGATATCAAGCAGATTTTTTACATTCATGTTGGTCCTTGGTAACTGGGTATGAAATTCTTGGCATTGCCTTTCCCTCATGATGATATTAGAAATAATTTGTATGTTTATGATAAGAAAAGATCTTTAAAAAAAAATAAGATACCAAATAAAAAGAGACTCCAAGAGCTTGCCTGGAGTTCTTTTGGGGGGATGTTAGGTCTAGAAAGCACCCATCCCCTCAGGGCTCAGGGAGCTGCACAGAAGAGGAGGTAGGAAGACTGTGAGAGCCAGAGGGCACTGACAACTCCAAGGAGACACTGGCTTCCTGGCACAATAGGGCTGATGCATACATGAACTCAGTCTGTGCAGCGTGCAAGGGCCTGCACAAGTTGGAGCTGGATGGAATCCCAGCGTAGAGAGGGGGATTGGACACCAGGTTCCACCCCTAACCTAAAGCTATTTGCAATTGATACTTGCTAATGAAGGGAGAAATCAGTTTTTTTTTTTCCAATGCAAGTGTCACTGGGTATGTTAACTAGCCTACAGGGCAAGCCTCATACCCAGGAGTAGTTGGCCAACACAAAATGAACTTCATTGTTTGTCTTGGCAGTTTTTTTTTTTTTTTTTTTGTCTTACTGGTCTCTTGTTTGTTTGGTTTGGTTTGGTATTGTGTTTTTGTAGGGGTGTTTTTTGGTTTGTTTGGTTTTGAAAAGAGTAGGAGAATGTAAAATTGGGTGGGCGGAGAAGAATCTGGAAGGGCTTGAGGGAAGTGAGAAACATGATAAAATATATGAAAGCATTTCAAGAAAGAAAGATACACATTTCAGAAAACATATTTATAACTTGACTTGAAGTTCAGCTTTTTAATGCAGCTGAAACTCCATACACAAATATTTGTGAGAGCAAACTTGACCCACTTCCGGCTGCATATTGTTTACTAGTTGAAATTATACAATAATTTAAAAAAGAACAGGAGCCTGCGGAAAAGAAGAATTGACTCCTACCAAGGCTGACTTGAGATGAAATGGGCCTCTGCCCTTCAGCATCTCTGAAAACATTCTTTCTTTAAGTTTTATTAGTTAAGGAAATACTAATGATTAAGCTATGAGAGAGGATGGTGTTTTTATTGAGCAGCAGCCAGTATAGGACCAGGAGGCTTTCAAATTTGGATGTTGAAGTCCCCCGAAGAGCCCCACCACCACCATGCCTGCTGGGAGAAAAGAACTCTCACAATAGCAATTAGCACACTCCATAGCAATTCTGCTGCTAGGGACTTCTGATTCCTCATTTTTATAGTCTGAGTAAATTATGCCCTTGTCCCTAGAAATTCTCTTAGCCCCACTGACTTTGGCCTCAGTGACATCCAGAGCCAAACTGATGAGCCACAGACTACAGGGTGTTGAAACCAAGGCAGCCATTAGGTTACAGGTCTTCTGTACTTGTCCTTGACTCTAAGACACAGGTTTCATTATGACTAGCTCACTGCCCTTCCAGGCCAGCTTACCTGTCAACAGGGCTTGACTGTGAACTTGTATTTGTGTGAGCTCCACATGCTACTCAGGCACTACACAATGGGCCATACAGGTGTGGAAGTGACTTCATTTAAAGACTGAAGGGCCAAACTGGATATAGGTATATACATGCTATCCTGACACTCAGAGGCCAGTGGGAGGAGGATTGGGAGATTAAAGGCACTAGAAAACTCTTTAAAATGTAGAGGTGTACACATGGTGGGTCTTACAGAAGGGAAGACAAGATAACTGTTGCCATGGCAGGACTAAAGGATTACAGAGATCATATCTGATGGGTAGTTAGAAATTGTATGAGGCTAGATGTTTAACAGCTCAGGAACTTGAACAATGTTTATTCATTGTATTGTTAGTACTAAGGATGAGAATAAAGTCACATTGTATGGAATCATATCATCATAGCAGTGCTTTCTCTTGAATAGAAATGATGTCACATCTCTTTTTATATGAAAATTAATATGTGGCCTTTCCAAAACTTTTTTCATCTCTTTTGAAAACTATAAATTACACATTCTGAATTTCGAGTTTTACATTAAGGTCTTATGGTGCATTTTAAGATGATCTTTGTCCAGGGTCAATCCAGTGCTCTAGTTTTATTTTTCTTCATGTGGTATCTATCCATTTTCCCATCACTATTTGATAAAGAGGCTGTGGAAGTTTACATGTGGTTCACCTGTTCGAGTCCATGCTCTCCAGTTTTGTGTCAGTGCTGTCCTGGTTTTGCTACTGTGACTCTGTAGTGTGTGAAGCCATTATTGTGGGGTTAGTAATTCAGGGAAGACTTGTGACCTTGGTTTTCACATTGTTTTTGATTCTGCTCTGGGACTTATGCATCTGGAGTTAGTTTGTTGCTTGAGTTTCCCTTTATTTTATATAAGTAATTCAATGTTTCCTTTTTTCTTTAAATGCGTTTACAGTGTTCAGGAGAGGACTAAGTCTTATCAGGATTTAAATGTCATTTTTCTTTGTGGGGTTGATATTTAAGGCTAGAGACTATTCCTGTTCTTCCTCTGGGGATTAGGTATGTGTCCTGGGTGAGCTAGGGCCTCTTTGTGCCTGTGGGCCTTACCCTGGGTCATTCCATGTCTTCACCATGACCTGAAGCTTCAGCTGCCATCTGCTGGAAGTTGTGGGACTTCCTGTGTACCTGTGGGCCTTACTTGTGATTGTTCCTTGTGACCAGGCCCACAGTAGTTCAATCTTAAACAGTAGGTTCCTGCTCAATATGGTGACTGACTGTAACCCTCCAAGATATGGTATATGGCAAAGTAAATATCTGTCCCACCATTGACCTGTTCTCTACCTCACTGGAAGCTCCAAGTAGATTCAAGGCTCTTGGGAATTGTGACTGTGTCTTGTGAATAGAACAGTCATTATCTTTTGACCAGGGCTATCTGGCTTCCTTTTAAAGAGAGGCTCCTGCTTCCTCTGCCTGCAAGGAGGAACAGACGCTGCTGGAGCTCTGAGGAATTTGTTCTTGGAGCTACACCGTCTCTCTGCTCCTTCACCTTCCCAGTTACCATGTCACCCATATTCTGATTTCTGACACACGTCTACTCACTTTGGAATAGACTCTGTTCTTCCTTATCTTATCTCTTAGCCTTTATTGTGTTGGATAGAGGCAGCTTCTGCTGTGGTCCTCACCCAGGCCAAGGATGTAAATAGACTGCAGTCTTGACTCTTTTACTAAGGAGGACATACAGATACCCAATCAGCACACTGAAAGATGGTTCAAAGCCATCACTCAAAGAAATGCACGTCAAAGGCACAGCGAACCCTCTGTGGACTGATAGCTATAAGTATGAGTGAGGATACAGAGGAACTAGAGACCTAACACAATTGCCAGCACCTTTATAAAACGAGGCCAGCCTGGGCTACCAAGTGAGTTCCAGGAAAGGTGCAAAGCTACACAGAGAAACACTGTCTCGAAAAAAACAAAATAAAATAAAATAAAAAAAAAAACAGTGTCCATGTTGGGGGAAAGTTCAGTACTTTCTCAGAAGGTCAAACAGAGTTCTCATAAAATGCACTATTTCCTACTTTTGAATATGTGACCCCTCCATGTAAATAGTGCATGAATGTCCATAGCAACATGGCAATATAATGGCAGAAAAGTAAAAATGATGCAAATGACCAATGTATGTTTTATGAATGATCAAGCACAGTATGTCCTTATGCTATGTGGGTCCATTGCTACAACATGGACAATCCCCAAATGCTGAGTAGATGAAGTCAGTCAGAAAAGGTCAAGTACTGTACCATACAATTTATATGGCAGATATAAAGACAGACAATAAGAGAGTGATTAGCTAGTAAAGAATGAGGTGGCATGCTGCCTGTCACTAGGCAAAGGGTTTGGTTTTGGGGCAAATGAAGTTTTCTGAAAATCATGATGATGTTATTAAATCTGTGGTACATAAAAGCCCATTGAATGTACATTTCAAATGGGTGACTTACAGGATATATGCATATACCCATACAACTCTTACAGAGGAATGCCTACACAGTGATATAAACTCTGAAAAGATAAGCATACAGCCCATGTTTGCTTATGACCTGCTGAAGATGAAATATATATTGATTATAAATATGAGATTAAAGCCTCAAAAATCCTCTTCTAAGTCAGCATCCAAGGAATGCACAAGCATTTGAAGGCACTAGCAGCCAGCAAACAGTGACATTCAACCTATTCATTTGAGGGCAATCAGCTTGTATTTATTTTGAGTCCCATGTAGGTATGAAGTCTGGCGCTAATAGCTGAAAGTAGTAGATAAGATTGCATAATTGCATCATTAGGTTTTAAGCTAGATATATACAAAGAGTGTTTTCAGCAAAGGGTATTTTCAGCAGTTCCACAGAAATGAGAGAAAAATTCATCTGGAGAGGGTTTTGCGTGGCTCCCAAAGAGTGGAAAGCAGAACAGGTAAAGAAGTGAAAGTGTCTTAGGAAGTAGCTGTAAGAGCTAAGAAAGGGCTTCGTGAGCCAGCAAGATGGCTCGGCGAGTAAAGATACCTGCTGCTGAGCTTAATGACATGAGTTCAATCCTTGGAACCCACATGATGGAAGAAGAGAACCTGCTGTAGCAAGGTGACTTCTGACTTCCACGTGTGCACTGTCCTGCACAAAGTAAGTAAATACACAAGGGCAGAGTAACAGGAGGTATGCTGGTGGTAATAGTCCTAGTGGTGACAGGCTAGAGTAATGATGCTGGATCTCACAGTGACCACCCCGTTGAAGTTGCGGAATCCCCAGGTCAAAGTTGGACCATACAAAAGCACCACTTTCATAGGCCATTTATCAGCAATGGTTCCTGGATTAAGCTGCAACATACCTAATGCTGAGCCAGGTGTACAGTAGCTTAGTAATATAATAAGGGATAAAAGAATATTCATTATTCTGTGCCTTCTTTGTGACAGTGGCTTTCATATATTTGTGCGTGTACATCCACATATGTGTCCTGAGAGAGGCTAGGTAGGGTACAAGACTGCTACCTAGTGCTCTAGAATAAACCACATATTGCTACTGAACACTGGGAACATGGCACATCTGAACTGAGCTAGCTGTGAGTGTAAAATGAATACCACATTACTAACAGTGTTCACGAACAAAAGAAATATTAATTATCTCAGCAATAAACTTCCATTGATTACATGCTCAAATATTTTGCATGTATTCATTTAATTAAAGTATTATTAATATATACTGTTACTTTTTATATTTTTGTGACATAGCAACAAGATCTGACTTGTGATGCATTTTACTTGATAGTGCTTCTACAGAGGAAGGAGCTCGGAAGTTCTTTTCAGTTTATTTTTTGGAGTTTGACTCCTTAGATCACTTGGCCATGCTGACACTCAGGATATGTTTCTGGGAGCTTCAGGAAGGAGACAGTTGGCAGTAGCCTTTACTAGGTGGTCTTTGAGTGTTCTAAGCTTGAGTCTAATTCAGTTTCCTTGAAAAGGGGGAGACATCAGATGTGGCTTCTGAATCCCACATTTGGGGAACTGCACCATGGAATCTTAGCACATTCTAGCTGTTCCTCTTTCTCCACAGACTTATAATGTCACCTTTGCCTTTGCTTTTGGTTTTCCCTGTTCATCCTGTCAACACTGTATCACAGTATTGAGGCTCTGGCCTCAAACAAGAGGACATTCGAGATAAAGAGTGCTGCAGCTCCAACTTGGAGTCTTAAGCACCTAGGGACTGGCTGAAAATGTGAGACCAGCCTTGCAGTTCAGGATCAGAGGATAGTAAAGTGGCTGTCTACCGGTGCTGACAGCTTGAACTGTTGGGGTCGGGGTACCATGGACTCTTTACACCCCTCTAATTCCTACTAAGAGGGCAATTTATGGGGAAAATCCTGGGGTGCCACTTGAAGGTGGCTCTAATGGAAAAATGGGAAATGGAGAATTTTGAGGACACATTACCACACTCACTTCAAGAAGTATTCATCGTACTCTGGGGTAGACGCAGACTCTCTGGCAAGGTCTTGTTTTATTGGAGAATGACCAAGGGCAAGCATAGAGATTTCCAAACATAGTAATTTGGAACCCAAGGGAAACCAGAGTATCACAGGCAGTTGTAAAGCCACTCTGTGCCATGTGGCCCTGAAGCATGCTGGGACTCGGAAAGGAGTGGCAACTTTGAACAGCTGAACGCTGGGAACATGGCACATCTGAACTGAGCTAGCTGTGAGTGTAAAATGAATACCACATTACCAACAGTGTTCATGAACAAAAGGAATATTAATTATCTCAGCAATAAACTTCCATTGATTACATGCTCAAATATTTTGCATGTATTCATTTAATTAAAGTATTATTAGTATATACTGTTACTTTTTATATTTTATATGAGGGAATCTGCACCTCAGGTTGTGATCTAAACCTTTCTTAAGTTCAATTGAATCTACAGTGTATCCCTAGGGTCCCTGTTTCTCTGTAGCCATAGTTTCTGGGCCAAAGAAAAATTCCACATGGTGGATGTTATCAGCAATAGCCAAACATGAAGAATGCACTGGGTTTGATTCCTAGTACTAGGGAAATGAAGATGTACAGAGAAAATTTAGGAGACTATCTTATGACTGCCATCTTTATTTTATCCTCTGTCATGGCCAGGTTTTTCTTTATGTTTCAAACTTGCTACCATAGCATCACATCTGTGTTCCAGCAGAAAGAGTAGCAAGTGCTAGATGGCTTTACCAAGGAGAAGGGATATCTACTTCTATGTGATGTTGGCATTCGTTGGAAAGTGACCATGTTGTCTTCCCTCAAAAAACAAATAATTGTAGGCAAAAAGCCAATCAGAATGTGGAGTCCACCATGCTCAGCAGTTTGACAAAGAGAACTATGATATATGTAAATAGCTTGTAAGTTAGTTCTTTGTACATGTATATAATAATATAATAGAACCTAGATAAATTTCACCTTTATAATTGAAAGACCAGCTCTGGAAATGGTACAACTAGATCCGTGAAAGGCAGACATGGTTCCTTCGACTCACATCCCACAGATGAACTCAGTCCACATGACCCAGTACAGTCCATTGCTTCCCATCACACTGACTCCGTGTAATAATCCAGCGAAGAAGGTAGTATTTGTTTGGCTGGAACCTCCAGCTCACTCCTGCTTGATCCTGAAAGCCCCATTCCTCTCTCTCTCCAAACCCCACCCTCTCAGAGAATCTCGACAAAGAGAAGGCACCAAAAAGCCCCATTCTGTCTTCTTGGTGGCCGCAGCAGCTCCTTCCCTGAAGTTGTCAGTGGCCCAAGTCCCCCCCTAAAGTGCTCAGCTTTTGACCATACTTGGGTGCAAACCCAGCTTGTGACAGACTTGTCATCACCCCTCACCTACAGGCTATATAAGCTCCTTGCTGTAGTTTGGGCGAGTGGCTTCTCAGGCCTGATCTCTGGGGCTGGAGGACTCACCTGGGAGTTGCTTTGCTCAAATAAACCTGTTTTTTTACTTTTTCAATTTGACTTGATCTGGCTTACTGAACCGGCAGAGAAACCTATTAGAGTGATACAGAAACCCTTTTAGTAGTCCTCACAGTTACAAAGCAGGGAACTGGGGTTCACAGAAGCTGAGTAGATGGGGGCACAGCTGGCAAGAGGGAGCGCTGGCATTCTAGCCCTTGCCTTTTGCTGCCGAGGCTCTATCCCCTCCAGGCCTTCCTAGAGCTATAGAGTCCCAAGGTGGTTGGTTTGGTAACTTCCTCACCCCCTTTCAAAACTTGAAACCAAAGACTATAAATGGAATATTCCAAAACAAAAACAACACAGAGAAGCGGAAGAGGAGATGAGAAATTGTTTGAATAACTCTGAGGCACTTAAACAGGTCCCCATTATGATAGGCTTGTTGAGAAACCTAAACAAGTTTGAGTTCTGGACCATCTGAAGCCTAGAATGTTTTTCCTAGATCTTCTGGTTTGGGCTTGCCATTTCCACACTGGATGGTTTATTGGGGCACAGTCGTCGGAGCAGCCAGACCCTGTGGTCTGTTTCTTGCTCTTCAGGGGTGAGGAGCCTTGTTCTACCCCTGGAGTACAACCAGATTCTCTGATATCCATGAGACGCTTGGTGCAGGAGATGTGGACTGGAATCACCACTTGGAATGGAGTTGCCTTAAGAATGATGGATCTGCCTTTGGTGTCTAGTGCTTCCAAACAGCACAGAAACAATACAGATACATGCCAAAGGGGGAAAACAACTTTTGATCTCCTTAGAACCAATTAAGCTTTCAGAGAGCATGAAAGAAAATTGAGCGTCGGCCAGTGTTTGCTCTGGGTGGATTTTGTCAAGGAGCACAGTTAAAAATAATGAATGTTAAAGCAAGCCCCTGCCTGGCTTCCTACTTGGGGTCGGGGGAGTTAACGTCTTTGGTTTTGTGTCTAAGATGCCAGGGATTCCCACCTCCTTGCAGCAGGACATCACCCACAGAATTACCCCCTCACCCTCCTCCACCCTCTCCCACCCTGTGAGCTCAGAGATGTAAGAGTGATCGTTCTCTTTAACACTTTTTTTTTTTTAGAATCCCTTCCTTGTTGTCACAGCATGTTTAGTCTAATGTGTGCTTTCTGCGGACTGCAAAGGTAATCTAATTAACGAGAGAAGGTAAGAAGCCTGCCAGAGTTTGGCAACCATGACAAACGTGGGCTCGGCTATTTTATCGGCACCTCCCACTTCTGCCTCCATAGCCGGGGAGGCTTTTGAACTTGGTAAGCAGCTTAGACAGAATGCAAAGTATGTCTTTGACAGGACAGCATTCAGGTCTGTGGACAGCTTTCAGAAATTCTGGTCGCCTTTATTCAGAGCGACTGGCTTGGTAAATGTTTAGAGGGTCCTAATTATGCTCTGGGCGATTAAAACGTTGTGGGTTTATGCTGTTTGGCTCGGGAGAACAGCTTACTGTACGTATCCGAAATGGGTGGGTGGGGGGGAAATCTCTGAAAGGGAGGAAAGAAAAGAAAACGGAGAGGTGGGTGTGGGGTGCATGTACTGCGCCTGCGCCTTGGAGCCTCGGCCTCTTGGCGGAGCATATGAATCCACTTACATGTAAATTGCTTGTCGCTGTGAATTAGGGGGAGGCTCTGAAAGAGCCGCTTGGCCGTGTTTACTGTAGGATTTTTGACAGACTCTTTCCTCTTTCAAGTAAATTTGGCTTAAGTCCATAGTGAGTCCAGTTTTAAGTAAACTCCTCTTTTGTTACATTAACAAGGTTACAACATCACTGGGGCAGATTTCCAGCTGCAGGAACCAGGGCCTAAGTACCGGGCTGAGGGTATAATTAAAACCTTCGGGCGGGAGAGTTAAACTCTCAAGTCAAATTGGATAAAAGGCTAATTGTCCATAGCAACATAATACATGCTTTAAATATCTGTGAAATGAAGATGAATAGTAGGAGGTTTGGGAAAAGAATTCTGCTCTGTGACTTGAGATCTGATTTCTGTTTTGCTTTTCATTTTATTTTATTATTTTATTTTTTAGGTTAGGGTGAAGGGCATTTCTAACCCAGCCCTATCCTGCACTCAGTTTTATAAGCACAGTACCATCATCTGTAGCTCTGGTGACTTTTCTTCTGTCTGTGCTCTGTCCTGCTTCAGCACAGGGGAGGAGTTAGAACAGATAAACAGGACCTCCAGCAGGGTTCAGGCATCTCTTGCTTAAGAAGTCCAAACAGGAGTATTGAACACTTTGCCCACACTTGCTTATCTTTCTTCAAAGGAGGATTGGGGCTGCATGTGGGCAGGGTGGGAAGGGAAGGACGCACCTGAGTGTGGTCACCTCTATGACACCATCCAGCCATGCAAGATGATCCGATACCACAATGCCAAGAAAACAAGATAGGATGTAATGATATGGTAGCTGCCCCTGCCCAGCGAAGGCAGCAAGGAGGCCTAGTTGGTATGTATTAGGTACAGCCCTGCGAGGCTAGTGAGAAAGAGAGCCTGGAGACTCAGGTCATTCTGTCCCTCTGACCAAGTGGCATGGACAATGGTAAAGACAGTTTAGTGGAACAACACTTCCAGACTTTACAACCTTTGAAGCCCTGGAGGAATGAAGTACCCTAACATAGCTTGGAGTTACTCCAGGGTGTTAGAAAGGGTGGGGTGGTGAGAAGAAGGAGAAAAACCTTACAAGATATTATTTTATGGGTTAGGAGCCCAAAGATCTCCAAGTCTTTCCTCTTGGAATAAGGATAGTCTTTTTTGTTTGTTTGTTTTTTTGTTTGTTTATTTGTTTGTTTGTTTTTTTGTTTTTTGAGACAGGGTTTCTCTGTGTAGCTTTGTGCCTTTCCTAGAACTCACTCTGTAGAGCAGGCTGGCCTCGAACTCACAGAGATCCGCCTGGCTCTGTCTCCCGAGTGCTGGAATTAAAGGCGTGCGCCACCACTGCCCGGCTAAGGATAGTCATTTAGAGAAGACCTTTGAGAGCCCTAGGCTGAGAGTGAACAGGAAGGGAGGGCCTACTAGGAGGATGTATGCTATGTCTCAGTGCTGCCTGCAACATGGCACAGATTTCATGATGTCAGGGCAGACTAGGTCTGGGCAGTATCAAAGATTCAGTTCTAGAACCAGAAGGGCATAGGGATTGGGCAAAAAGAGTAGAAAGTTTCCTTCTGTGAAGATTTGCTGACATCGGGGACCTCAGCACGAATGTTAGTCCGAGTTTTGGTCCAACATGCTAGGAAAACAGGATCCAGCTTGGCCCTAAGGCAGAGTAGTGCTGAGGATGGGCTCTCCCGGCTTGTCTTATCAGCCACATGCGGGTACAAAATCACTCATCCAGGAAGTGCGTTTGGGGTATGGTTGTATTGCAGCATGTGCTTGTCTTGCTGCACAATGTGGAGATGTGTGTTTGAAGCAGTCAGCCCCTTCTGGGTGTGTGAGTTGTCACGGTGGGGTGCTGCACACCTTCTGCCTGGACTTGAAGGCTTCTTGGCAGGGCCGCAACTCCATCTAGGTTCCACTGTGAGCCAGCAGCCTAGCACTTCTGTGATAGGCAGCAGAGACAAATATTTTTGCTCCAAGTCATTTAGATCACACATTTGCCTCGTGGCAGCTTATTATCAGTAGTGTTTTAAGCACACTTAAGTATGTAGAGTTTATAAATTCATTTCTCCTGCCAGCACAGTAAATTTAAATTCCTTCTTACATGGACCAAAGACATGTAATACATAAACCATGTTTTAGCTCAGAGCGGGAATGACGTGAGAAGATAAAGCCGAGGACATTGGTGCCGAATAGGAACTAATTCTTAATTCCACCCATAAGACTTTTGCTATCTTTATATTTTTTTTTCTTTAAGTAGTACATGTTCCCTGTTAGAAGTATTTTAGTTGCACTGTGTGTGTGTGTGTGTGTATGTGTGTGTATGTATGTGTGTATGTCTGTGTGTGTGCAGTTTAGTGTCGGTGATAGGTAGCTGCTCCTCCTGTACAGGATTAATGGTTGGTGCCAAGATATGGGGAAATAGTTGCGTTGTGTTTTTAAGTTAATACCCCATGGGAAAGAAGAGGCCAAGCCTACGAGTTTGGAGCTAGGCTAGCGGCTTGGTGGCTGACGTGGCACAGAGTGCGTAGTAGAAGGTGTCAACGTAGCATTCCAGAAACGAAACTACACTTGCTGACTCATCAATCCATTCCAAACGTAGTGGTCCTCATCTTTGTACCCAAAGGCTAAACTTTCCAGACATGCCTTCTCCACCCATGCTTTCCCTCTGTGCTGCATAACAGGCCTGGCCATCCTCATCATTGGCCTCTCTCATCCGACTCCAAACAAGGTGTCCATGATACATGCACACCTCAGCTTACCTGTTCCCTTGTAAGAGTTTGTCAGTTTTTGTTTGTTTTAGTTTCTTTATGAACAGTATATCTGGCCAGGTGTGGTGGTGTAAGCTTGTAATTCCAGCACTCGGGAGGCAGAGGCAAGCAGATCATCTATGGAGTAAAGGTCAGCCTGGTCTACACAGCAAATTCCAGGCCAGTCAGGGCTATTTATTAAGGCCCAGTCTCAAACAAAACAAAACAACAACAAAAATTGTATGGTCATAGCATTGAGAGGAATAGTTTTCTGTTGGGACTGGTGAGAAGATTTAGAATTAGATAGTGTGTCTGCTCACTTAATATTGCAAATGCAATTAATGCCAATGAATTAATTGCACAATCAAAGTGGTTAAAGGAACAGTTTTATGTTATAAATAGAAAAAAAATCAATGTGATGAGAAAAGCAGGGAGGGGAGGGAAGAGAGCAAAGAGATGAGATGGAGACAGCAGGAAGAGGAAAGAACAGAGATTATTTATTAGCTTTGAAAAGTAAAATACATACCACAAAGTCACTCTTTTAATCAACTTTAAAATGCACATGCAACGGTAGTTTGCATTTTTACAACACTGTACATCCATCTTCACTATCAAGTCCCCCAAAACTTCAAACTGACTAAGCAGCTCCTCTGGATCGCCCCTGTTCCCCAGTGTCTGGAGAAACTCACTTACTGTCTCTGGATTTGTCTTTCAAGCATATTACTTGAATACATTCATACAATCAGTGGCCTCTCATAGCTGACTTCTTTCTTTTGCATATTGCATTCAAGGTCACCACAATTTGTGTCATGCATCAACACTTCATCTGTTTTCACTGGCAAATGATAGCTTCTATTGTAGACATACTACGTTTTTCTTGTCCGTTCACTAGTTGGTGATAGTGATGTGATGATATTTCTGTGACCATCCATGTGCAAGTTTTTACATAGACACAATGCTTTCCCTTCTCTGGGGTGTGGGTAGGTTTCCTTTCAGTACTCACCACCACCATATGAGATGTGTACATGCACACAGATAGGTGCATGTATGTGTGTATTTCTGTGTATATACAAATGGACCTTTTGTGTCTGTATCATGTGCTTCCTTTGTTCACTGTCCCCTGTTGAGACTGGAGGCTCTAGAGGGCCTAGACTTTCTTCCGTCTTTCCCCATAGCACCAGTGCTTAGTAAGTACTGCCCAAATGAATTCTCCAATGAAGAAGGAATGGATTCAGTACTAGATATTCTACAGAAATCTTATAGAGCTACAGTGTGTCAATTGGCTTTTCTTTAGTTTAAGCCATTCTTTGAGAGAGATATGTTAGTGGAGGGGGGTCACCCCACAAGAAAGCTTCTCACCTAAAATCATGACAACTTGAGCAGACTCCACTAAGCACCCTGCCACACTGATGTGTGAAGACACAAAACTGGGTTATCTTGGCCCTGCCAAGGTCCACATGTTGCTTTGCTGTCAATAATAAGGAGAAGCCTTGTGTCTTGCACTGGACAGTCCACTGCGTCTGAAATAAAGGCAGAGCTGAGGCTGCTTTTAGGAGTGCCAAGAAGAATGTGGTCTTCACCCTTCTAGGAGTGACATGTCCGTCTGTCTCGTCATCTCCAGACAGACTGGAGAAGAACGAAGGATGATGTAGAGCACAGTGGTGGCCGAGGACATTATCTCTCAAAAGTTCACTGAAGAGACTTAGAACACCTTGCTAGATGAAGCCAAAGTAAAATGTAAAGCCCTGATGCCAAGGGATCCCACAGAAAGGGAGGTGATATTCTTTACCAAAATTTGCCTTCACATCCATAACAAATCCCAACAGGTACTGTCTTAGCCTTTGAGAGGTCTCCTCGCTCCATCCTTGACCCAGTGAACTATGTGATTCTTCTGAAAATATTTTTATGAGTTCCACAGTACATTTATCCTGTTTGATTCTGTTTCCCTTTAGAGTTAATCTGCTGTTATACATTTGGAGGAAATATTTCAATTTTTAAAAAACATCCGCAGGATGTGATAGGTATGGTTAAAATGATAAATCTTTCCCCCTAAAGAAATGTCATGGCACACAAGCAGACATAGTTATCACACTGTTTATTATTTGACTTGGCTGCAGTCCTAGATGTAGGTTCTAATTTTAATATGTTAGACTGTACTACTCCAAGAGGTTTGCATATAAGTACTGTATTTTTGGTAAGTGAGTAGCATGTAAAGTTCAAATTACACTTGTCTGGGTAGTTTCTTCCATGTTTTAGTCATGTGTTTCTTTGGAGAAGGAGGAGTGCGTCCCCTTATATCTTGTGGGGGTGCATTGCCATCTAAGGCGCTTTTGTGGTGGGATGGTTCATCTTCAGAGTTTGCATTTCCTGGGTAGGTTCTTATCTCCAAATTGCCTTTCTGTCGTGGACAGAATGTTTCTTGCAATGTAGGTGGAAATGGGGCAGTTGTCTTCCTCTTGGCTATTTCCTTAGCCAAACTCATCACATTGTAACAAAGATAAAATTTACTAAGGCAGACTCTCTAAGGAACTCATGCTCCTGTAGATAATATGGGCTCATTATACTTTGGGGCATAAGCAAATTGCAAGGCTTACATCAGACAAGGACAGGAAGCCTCCACTGTCAGTAGAGCTTTGAGGATGAGCCGTCCCACCCTCCCTAGAAGCCTCCCCACAGTTTATAGTACACCAGCCCATAGGAATGTGAATCCCACTTCAGAGCCCACTGTGAATGTGTTTCTGAGTTGTTTAACGTGTTTCTCACAAACAGGACATGACATGTATGGTTTAAATGAAAATAATGGCCTCACAGCTCAATGCCAGACCATCTTTTGTCAAGACTATCATGGTAATGGGAAGGTCTTTGGGCTTCTGTGGCCTACAGGCTGGGTCCTTAGGGGATCTGGATTTGATGTGTTTCACAAGAAGGCTCTTAAATCAGGAGTCTCCAGAAATCTGTCCTGGTATGCATGTACACTGCTCTGCAGCAGCTGTGGAGTCCTGCTGGTAAAGAAGATTCGAGTCCTTGGGTTCCTTAGCTAAGGAGTTTAGTGTTAGAATAAGCAAGCAAGCGAAACAAAAAACAAAAAACGAACAAAAAAACCAACCAAACAAACAAAAAAACAAAACAAACAAACAAACAAACAAACAAAAACAAAAAACCCAGAAAAACAAAACAACGGCAGAAAAAGTAAAATGTAAGAATAGGAGTGTTTTAAAACATAGCTAGGTGCTTTGTGGGATTAGGCTTTGTGATTTGCTTAAAAAATGGGGTGGGATGTACTGGACATGAAATTTAGCATTTCAAGCATTTTCAAGTGTTCAGTTCAACGGCATGAAGTTGCTGTAGCCTGGAGGTTCAGCATCTCTCTGGGTGGAACTGTCAGCTGGTGGTGGAACTGTAAGAGGTGGGTCCCAGTGAGAGGTCATTCTGTTTTTGAGATAGTCTCTCACCATATCAGTTGTTCTCGTCCTGGGGTGATTGTGGCTCCTAAGGGGACATTTAGCCACTGAAAATGGTATTTGGGGCTGTTACAGCTGGGGACAGGGGTAGAAAGGAGTGGGAGGAAGCTGGTGGCATCATGTGACTGGAGATCAAGGACATTGCCAAGGATAGCCCCACCTAACAAAGATTATGTGGCTCGAAGTCCACATATCAGATGTGAGAAATCTTAGCAAAGGTTAGTGAATGTGCCAGTCATTTGTAGCCAGAACCTCCGGAAGAAATTCCAGGCCATGTCTGTAGTTTTGAAGTAATGTCTGTCCTGCCATCAGTTTATTACTGAGTGAAACATAGTAAGTGTAGGGGTCTGGATAATGTACGGATGCAGGATAAGTTTCTAAAGTCATGCAGTGACTCCAGCTGAAAACCTGGGGAGATTCAGAAGAAGGGATGCAGCTATGCCTTCAGGAATTCTGCTGTCAGGGTTTGGTGGTTATTTTCTATTGGAATTGTTTTTGTCCCTGCAGAGATTGTGATGGGTAGAGCTGGAGCGTGGACACATGCTCTTGACTGTGGCCTGTTTCCGATGGTCAGAAGATGTTCAGTGGTTCAGGTTATCTTTCAAGGCTGAGCTTTTCTCATCTGTGTCAGAATCTGTCTTCAGCATGAGTAAAACAGAAAAGGTAGTGGTTATCAAGTGACTTTCAACTGTGATATAAAGCATGTCTCTCAAGTCAGTTGTTTCTGGGAATTATATGTGTGTGTGTATAATATTTATTATATTATGTAGTAATATAAATATCATTTCAGTGCTGAGTCAACTACCATTAAAGAAACAACACCATCTACACATGGACATCTGGACCCATGGACTTTCTGTTGAAATAGCTCATAAGAGTAGAGTCCCACAGCCAACACTACATGACTAAGTGAGCTCTTTTATTTTTTTAATGCAGTTTGGTTGTGGTCTGCCTCTACTATGGAAGTCAGTGGCATATGTAGACTTTTCAAAAGTTAGGTGGGCAGGAAAAGGAAGCAAAATACGTTCAGTTAAAGCATAACTTGTAGACCTACAAGAAGGACCGATGAGAAAAACAGTCTAGACCAAGTTGCCTAAGTCTAGCTACTAATGTGTGCCACACAATGAAAGTATAACCCAAACTAAACAAGTCCCTAGTGATCCCCAAGGTTTCAGGCTGGACATACAACACAGACATTTTGTTATCTCCTTGGAATTTGCTGTATGTCTTTTTTTTCCTAATATTTTTCCTCTAGTTAGTATATATGTTTAAATAAAAACTATGACTAAATGACTAATTGTAAAGAATTGTAGAAAGTGCCATTCTCTGTGGAGAAGTTTATGGAAGAGAAGTTGAATTGTAAAGAACAGTGCCTGGACCTTATTTTGGGATGCCACAGCAGAAGCAGCTCCAGAAAGTACTACCTCCTGTCTCCTTGCCGTGTGTATCCCAATTCACTGCCAGCCTCCATCACTGACTTAGAAATAAACTCATTATTTGGTATTTTTTTTTCTCAGCAATTGAAGCCGGGCTTCTTCCTAACACCAGAGCTTTTCCAAGAATGTGCCTGAAGCCCAGACTTGTCTCTGAATTTCAAACAAAGTCTGGTGGGGTCTGGATTTTGAGCCTGGGCTTCTGTCTGGCTGTCCATTGTGTTGATGTGGTCCAGTCTTGCCCTGTCTGTCATCTGTGGGAGGCAGATACATAGCATAGGGGCAGGCAGGCAGGCAGGCAGGCAAGAAGCTGAGACCATGGCCACTAACCACCGGGGACCCAGAAGAGTAAACTTCAGTCTTGAACCACCCTCAGTTATCCTTCCCTCACGGCTCTCCCTCTCCTGCTTCTCTCCCTCCCTTCCTCTCTTCATTCCTTTTCTTACCTTAACTGGCATCCTGATCACTGTTAGTGGCACCATTCCCCAGGCAAGGGATCCTAGACTATGTAAGAGTAGAAAAGCGAGCTGAGCCCAAGTATGCATACATTCCTTACTCTCTGTTCTAGATTATGGTTGTGATGTGACCAGCTGCTTCAAGCTCCTGTTTTGAGTTCCCAACGATGATATTCTACACCCTTGAACTATGAGTCAAAATAAAACCTTTCTCCCTTAAGTTGCTCTTTCCAGGGTATTTTATTGCAGGAAAGGGAAAAGAAACTTAAACTCTAAGATCAATTAGTGATACTTGATATGGTTGAATAGAAACCGCAACCTCATATATGTTGTTTTTTGCCAAAGATGGTTTGGTTTGGGACCCGGAGGTTAAGAATATGATGCTGTAGACGTGGTCCCAGCTATTAAGTAGGACACTTAGTACTGATGAAGGCTTCTGAGACAGGTGCCCCTTGTAAAAGAGGATGAATTTCTGAGTTAGGTTAATGGGGAAATGGCTGGGTGATTTATGTTTTTATTGCCCTTCTTTATAAAATGAAATTGATTACTTTCCCATTGTTGTCAGAATAAAATCAGTTGATGCAAATAATTTAAATAACTCTGCTATATAGTAACCCTTATGCCAATGTTGACATGAATACACTAGTGGCTCCTTAACGATTTGTCATTCACTATAAACCTCAGCCCATGACCTGATGACAGTCTTTGCAAACAGAACAGTATCTCAAGATGAAATCATCCTGGCTTGAGATGGACCTGAACTCACTAACAGATATCCTTAAGAGTCAGAATAAGAGAGGACACGAAGAGACAGTGGTTCAAGTTCATGGGGGAGATGCCAGAGATTAGAATGATGCATCTACAAGTCACAGAATGTCAAGAATTCCAGGTGTCAGGAAACTAAAGGAGATCTATGAGTTGGTTGCTCCTTCAGAGCCTATGGAAGAAACCGCCCTGGCTAAAGCCTTGACTTTGAACTTCCAGCCTACATAACTGTGATACTTGAAGTTATCACAGTGGTAATTTTATGGTAGCTCTGGGAAACCAAGTTCGGTATGAGTAGAATTTGCTATCTGTTTGGTGAGGATCAAGTCCCAGGCATCTCAAGATTTGGACAACCCCAGAAGTCATCCAGAATTCCAGATTCTCCAGTGGACAGAGATGCTAGTACCCATACTGGTAGTGAGAAGCATGTTTGGGAGACCCTTTTGTTCTCCATTTCATCAGCCTCTCAGAGTTCCAAGTCTAAAATACAGAATAAGAAGGAGAGGACCAGGCAGTTGATGAGACAGAAAGACATTGCTTGACAATCGAATGGATGAGGATCTCTGCTATAGATACCACCCATGACACTAGAATTTGGGAGAAGACAGGACTTTGAATTCTGTAAAAAACTGAGTTCATAGACAAAGCTTTCAAATGCACCGACATGTAAGTGTGGACACTGATCACAAAGTAGTGGCATTCCTGTAGGAACATAGGTTGAGAAGAATAACAGATCCTGGGGTGCAGGGTTTTCAGCTTCGAGCAAAATGAAAGTTATACAATGGGCATTTTTCTCTACTGGGGAACTGGACTTTTGGATCCAGCATGTTCCATGTGTTCAGATCCACCCAGCTTCGTCTACATTTATGTTGAAGCATGGATCACATGATCAAAGGACTGACTGGAGTGAGAGGGCCGCCTGGGAATAGAATCTCAGATCTGCCAATGCTGGTAGTTTCTGACAAGTCACTTCCGCTCTCAACATTGTTTCTAGCCACATGGAAAATGGGAGTGACAGTGCCCACAAAACAGAGTGTGCTTTGAGAACAGCCAGATGTGGTTTTGCCTAGCACATAGTCTGGGAGGCAGCAGTGTTCCTTAACTTTCTGTGTACATTTCTTTTCGAAGTGTCTAAGATACATATATGTCCTGCCCAAGGCACCTCAAGGGATTAAAAGACAGGTTTAAAAGAAAATGGACTCAAAAAAGATCTGCATTGCAATCAAGAGAGGAAAACTCTTAAGCGTGTGGGATATTGATTAAGAAAAGCAATTGCTTTTGTGTTTGTTATTTTTCTAAATTGCAGATTAGGCAAAGACTTCATTGGGGTGACTCAATTTGGTAAGAATCCTGAAAAATAATCAGAGTTTCTGTAACAGGTGAATCGGGCATTAATTTCTGAGGAGACACTGTGATCAATGGTGTGGAGTTGTAAATGTTGGGGGAGCGGTAGAGAATGGTGAGTTGTCCTAGGAGCGAGCAGTTCCTGGGGTTCAGAACAGAGGCGTGTGTGTGAAAGACATGGTCTGGTGGTGCAAAGTTAGACTAGCAGGTTGGAATGTCATAGTAAGGAATCTGGAGCCCGAGGGAGCTCTGTGGTGTCACTGAAGGCGACGGGGGGGGGGGGGGGGGATGACTCTGTGGTGTGAGGGACAACAGGGGACAGAAGTATGTTAGGAACCCAGGCTTAGGTCAAGAGTGGCCAACGATCTCAGCAGAATCCTAAGAGAAAGTGATTGTGAAAAGAAGACAGAAACAGAGCAAAGCGGGGTTTGGAAAACGCACGGCAAGTGTCGAGTGAAAGTCAAGTTAATAAAGTATGGAAACAGATTGTCTTTGGGGGGAAAGCAAAAGACGTCAAAGACGGCTTGAGGTTTTTAACTGCGACGGAATATGTCTCATATGATGAGTTCCAAGTGTGTTTCAAATATTTTACTTTTGTTATTTTTGGTTATATTCATGTTTTTTCTAAGTGAATATATCCTTTTTAATAGTTATAAAAATAAAGGATTACTATTATTGTAACATCAATCATTTAGAAGTGTGTAAGCTCTGCGGAATCACCTCCATCGCCATGTGGAGCTAGTCACTGTTAATATTTTAGTCATTTAAATGTTTTTCTCCCTCCCTCCCTCCCTCCCTCCCTCTTTCCCTCTTTCCCTTTCTTGAAAGTAGCAAAACAGTTCTTGCTCCTGCCTCATCACCTGGGTTCCTTAGCAACATGGCGTGAGTTGCACAGATTTTCCTGTTATTTTTAATAGCTGGGGAGCATTCTTCTATATGCATGACATCATGATTTACCCACGTATTCCCCGTGAATAAATGTTAGATTTGTCTCCAGATCTTACTGATAGGTACACATTTTTTAAGCCTTTGCATGTGAAGCAATCCATTTCTAAATACTTGGCAACAGTGACTTTTGACAATTTTTAATACTTTTTTTTATTGGAAACCCCCTTCCCAATAGAAATGAGGGGAAATCCTACTTATCTGTCTCCTGGTTGGTTGACTGATTTATAGTAAATGGGGAAGCTTCTCAAGTTTGTCTATTTGTACTTTTTTTTTTCATGCATTGCCTCTTTCTTCCCCCTGTTGTTTTTGTTTGATTAATGGAACACTGAAGATATATTCCCTTTATTATGCTCACTGAAAAATGTGGCTTACATTTGGGTGTGTTTCCCATTTAATCATTCATTTTTAACGTACTCATCTTTTCTTTGTTATTTCTGGTTTTCACGTCCTAGTTTAAAAGGTGCTCACTTTCCTCCAGAAATACAGGAAAATGTCTCAAGCACAAGGTCTTGGGTGCCTTCTTGCAGTTTAAGTTTTCTGTTAAGTTTTCTGGTTGCAGGATACCAATAAGAGCATCACTGACTGTCTTAGAATGGAAGCTTGCCATCCCCCCTGGCAAGCAGATCATACACACATAACCTGACATTACAACCAATACAGAGGAGTAAGCGAAGATGGACAGAGGAAGGCATGTGTAGGGGGTTTATAACACTATAGCTTCAGTCTTTCGACAAAGTGACTTCCAATTCTTAAGCTGCCATTTGAGTCACTCCTTTCCATCCACAGTAGTGGGGTTGGTTGGTATTTTGTATTTAACTCTGAAAAGTCAACTTGAGCATCAGACGCCTGCCTGACTTGCCCAACCTTTGATGTAGGTGGCTGCCACATGGAAAAATTAAATTGGATTTCTGGGACCAGGTTTTTTCAACATATTGCTGTACTACATGATTCTTGTCCCCAGTGGTGTAGGCATGATAAAAGCCCAAGGGCTTCTGTCTCACTATGAGTAATCTAGAGAGGAGAAGTAATGTTGTGATGCTCCTTTGAGATGTGTTACAGAAAAATGAATTCTAAATAATTTGATGGGTGGAGTTTAAGAGAACTGCACAGATACGTTATGATTGTTAGCTTGATGTTTTTGTGGGGCTCCTAACAATGGGAGTGGAAGTACCTCTGACTCTTTGGGACCCTTTTTCTCCTACTGGGTTGCCTTGCTCAGCTCAAATATGAGGGTCTGTGCCTGGTCTTATTGTAACTTGTTATGCCATGTTTGGTTGATATCCCTGGGAGGCCTGCTCTTTTCTGAAGGGAAACAGAGGTGCAGTGGATCTGGGGGAGAGGGGAGGTGTGTATGTAGGTGACTGGGAGAAGTGGAGGGAGAGGAAACTGTAGTTGGATGTATTGTATGAGAGAACAATTTAAAGAAAAAGACAAACTAAAAGAGTAAAACCTGCAACTTTTAAGTAAAACAATTAGTGTTGAAGTTATAAATCGTTAGTCTCCAGTTCAAACGTTGTTAGCGGTTTTTCCTAAGCACTCTTGTATTTTCAGTTTTACCTCATCTTTTTGATATCTCCTTTTGTCCTCTGATGTGATGCTTCTGCTTTTATGCCCGTACTTTTTTTATTTTTAGTGCTTGTGTTTTAGATGGAAAATAGTAGCAATCTTTTCACATTTTTCTCTGGTTTTAGTATTATAATGATCATAGTTTGGAATTACTATAGACTTTAAAATTTTTTAAATCATGTATTTCTTTAAATGAATGTACATTAATTGTCAGGCTTCAGTGGCTAAATTTGCTTGGAGTGAACACACGTGTATAAAAACATTACTCCCAACTCAAACAGAAGAATATGTTGAACATTCTAGAAGTCCACCCCTCGCAGGCATTGTTTCCTCAAATGTAACTGGTCCATGGTGTGCAGGCATGATGGCCAAAGCAGGAAGCTGAGAGATTACATCTTAATCTCAAGCACAAAGCAGAGAGAGTGAACTAAATGTAGGTCAAGCCTCTGTGCTCTCAAAGCTTCCGCCTGGCGACCTGCTTCCTCTAGCAAGACTGCACCTGCTAAACCTCCCCAAACAGTGCCATCAGCTGGGGACAAAGTATTCAAATGCCCAAGTCTATGGGGGACACTTCTCATTCGAACCAAACCAGGAACTGTTATGAATGGTGCTGCTCCATTTTTCTACTAATTGTGTTTGGATGAACATGCACACTCACTTCTATTGCACATATACACAGAAATAGACATATGTGGAATATGTACGGGAGAGAGCGTATACCTAATTTTTCATGAAAATGGACCTTACTGCTGTGCATTTTTCCTTTTTCCTTTTTTTATAAGGAAATGTATCATTATTTAGTATTTAAAGAATTGAAAACTATTCATTTGTTTTGGCATGATTTCCATTATTTACTTTTATCTGAGAACTTACAAGTGATTCTACAGGTAATATGGTCTGGAGTAAATTTGGTGCAAATGCATGGTCCTTGCCTCATTCCAGTTTTCAGAGCCTGGCAGAAAACATTTGTTACCCTATATTTTTACAATAGTTCCCTGTGATGTGATGAGGCTCCAAGCTTTTAAAAAAGGGAACTGGACGGGAGAACTAATATGATCTAGTGTGATTTCGATGTAATAACAAGCCTTTGCAAGGGAAGGAGCCAGCAAGCCTGACAAGAAGCACTGTGGCCACACAACTTTGCAGGGGGATTATGGGAATAGAAGAATTTGTGCTTTTCATCAGGAAGTCCTCCCTTCATGCAGTCCACAGTAGAGGTGAAATATTTCAAAGCTCCAGAAAGGAATTGTAATGGAAAGTTGAACCATCTCAGCAACTGGACTGTTTTTCTAGGTTCTAATTCTGTGACAATAAATCATACTTTACTTGTCTTCGTGGACTTAGCTCATCATCCATTGCTTGGAGAAGGTTGTTCTAGAAGAGTGTGACACAATTAAATGAAAGTCTACTTCCCACCTTTTCAATATATTATACAAATTATCAGTTTCGTAGAATCTGATATACTACTTGGGACTTTATCAATCTACTACATCAAAGAGACCCTAAAGTCTCATGGCTTACATAAAATGGTAATTTATTCTTTCCTTACATCAAATTCTGTACAGCCTGGTAAACCGACTTGGTGTTTTGACAGGCGCAGGGACCTGGCTCTTTCTGTGTCTCTGCTCCAGCATCCTCAGTGTGCTGTAGCCTCTGCTTATCCTTTCCAGTCTATGCATTTGCCCCTGGAACAAGGGATGAGGGAGAACATAGTCCCTTCCTTTAAAAGAACAGTCTGCGTGCTGTCTTCATGACTACTGGGCCCATCTCTTGACCACAAGAGACACAAGGCCATATCTAGTTTCAGGGAGGCTGAAAAATCATGTCTTTAGACAAGTTAACTTTGATAACTCAGAAGGGAAGTTTGGAGAACAACCAGTATTTCTGCCAGTGTGTGTTCTTAAAATTTATGCATTTTATCATTTATATTTATTTACAAACTTTGATCTCTCTATCTCTCACTCTTTATTTTTCCTAATTTTTCCTTCTTGTATATAGCTCATCTCTTAAGGCTTCCCACTCACGTGTGTGTGTGTGTGTGTGTGTGTGTGTGTGTGTGTGTGTGTGTGTGTAGTTTATGTGTGAGTGCATGTGTGTGGGAAGCCAAAGGTCAATGCCAGGTATCTTCCTCAATCACTCTCTACCTTGTTTTTGTTTTGTTTGTTTGTTTGTTTTCAGACAGAGTCTCTTACTGCATGGAGAGCTTGTTTTCTGGCTGCAGTCAAGTGAGTTTCAGGCACCATTCTGTCTCTGCCTTACAATACTAGCGTTACAGATACGTGCATCATGCCCCATCCCTCCATGGGTGCTGGGGATCTGAATGTAAAGTCTTTGTGTTTTTATGACAGGCCATTTGCCAAGTGAGCCATCACTTTAGTCTCCTCCATGTCCCAATATGCACATGCTCACATACACACACACACACACACACACACACACACACACACACATACACACACACCTTTTGATCACTGAAGTTTCTTGCCAATTAGGAAGCAGGAGATGATGAGCTCTGCAGTCCCATCTTGCTTCTTGCTTCCTTGGGTCTTAATCTAAAAATCAGAATATTCAGTTTTATATTCATTCATATTGGCTTCCCTTCTTCTTCCATACTCCCTCTTCCCACACCAAGGTAATTGAGATGGTCTGGAATCATGAGCTCACATACCCTTGATAAACTTGAGCTACAAAAAATTCCCCACTCTAATTCCTAGCAACCTATATTTAACCAGGGTACTTGTCAGTATGTGTTGGACAGGGGAATAATAGTTATCAGTCTCCAGTGAATTATAAAGGAAAATAATTAGTTAACCTTGAGATAGCAAGGGTGCCGGACAGCTGAATAGCAGAGTCCTTCCAGTGTTCAATAGGTCTGAAAGCTTGGAATGCATTGTCTTCGGGGACTAGGAGAGCTGGGCATTCACTGCCGACCCTGAGACAGGACAGCCGCATTCCTTTGTGAGTATGCCTCTGCTCATCCGAAACCCGTTAGTAACACTTCTCAACCACTCACGGTTGTCTTAGGGGCATAATTTTGGGTCTGGATAATTTTGAACGTCTTTTTTTAAAGAGTTGCTGTCACTGAGCTTTGAATTAAGCCAATCTGAGTTTAACTTCCAGTCTCATCCTAGACTCATTTTTTCCTGGCTCTAAACACATTTCTTAATCTCTTTCTGATTTCTGTCTCTCAACCTTTGGGGGCCAAAGATGAACCCAGTTGCAGTTCTGTGAATTCCAGTGGAAGTTGCTCTCTGCCTCAATTTTAAGAAAGAAAGAGAAACATGGGGTAATTTTGCTTGTTACCTTGAGTTAACTCACGGCATCTGTTCATCCAGCAGTTGTTTGACTGCATGAAAGCAAGAAAAGATGAAGTTGGGTCTCAGCCTTTCTGACTAGAGAGGCTGGCATACATACATTTAACCAGCATATATATAGTCATTCTAAGTTGATGCTTCTTTCTGACAAGATGCTTCCAGCAAGGAATGCAGGACAGTGAAGACATCAGAGCTTGGGCTCTGAAGTTAGATCTAGGGAATCCCAGGCTAGGGTAGGTTCACCCCCCATCCCGTCCCTGCCACGAGTTCATCAAACTAATTAACTTTGCAATAGAATCCCAGCTCCTCCATGTCAAGCCACGTGACTTTGTGAAAGTTTACTATCCTTGTCTTGATCTCTCCTTCCCTGTGGAGCCATCACATCACTTGACACATGGTAACAAAAAGAAGGAAGTGCTGTGGTACATGGGAAGCACATAGCATGGCCCTTTCAGCAGAGGGAAGGTAGACAATGCCTAGCAAAAGGTCACTGTTGTATCATGTTAGTGACTGCCAGACTGCACTTACTGATGGAACTTTTTCACAGCTTACAACAAGCTGTCCTTACATATGCTGTGCACCTTGATGCCTTTTGACATATGGATGATTGTGTAAAACGGTCAAGATGAATATATCCTGTACTCTTTCAGATTTCAAAATGCCACTGTAATCTATCACTCCTGCTTTTCCACGCCTCTCTACCCCAGTTGTGGTCTCATATGCTGTGTATCATTATGCTCTTGATTACATTTCCATTTCTGAAATGTTTAATAGCCTAAGATAGAATCATATGGATGTACCTTTTTTTTTAACTTTATTTTTTTCCATACAGGTACATTATGTAAAGCAGTGGTTGATTCCTTTTACTGCTTGTTTGTTTTGTTTTTTTGTCTTTTTTTTTCCGAGACAGGGTTTCTCTGTGTAGCTTTGGCGCTTTTCCTGGAACTCACTATGTAGCCCAGGCTGGCCTCGAATTCACAGAGATCCACCTGCCTCTGCCTCCTGAGTGCTGGGATTAAAGGTGTGTGCCACCACCGCCCGGCCCTTTTACTGCTTGTTAATATTACCATCAATATTGGCATACTATTGATCTGTTCTTCTATTGTTAAACATTTGAATTGTTTCTAGTTTTTGACTATTACAAATAAAATAACCATTATCAGTGTGCATGTTTTTCTGTGTATGCATGTTTCCTTTTCTCTCGGGTAAATCCCTGAGAGTGGAGTGGGTAGCTGGTAATGGAAGATATGCTTGGCTTTTTAAAAGCTCATGCCTTTAATCCCAGCACTTGGGAGGCAGAGGCAGGCGGATCTCTGTGAGTTCGAGGCTAGCCTGGGCTACAGAGTAAGTTCCAGGACAGCCAGGACTGTTTCCCAGAGAAACCCTGTCTCGGAAAAACAAAAACAAAACAAAACAAAAAAAAGTTGCTTGTTTCGCGGTTTCTAAAATGTCTGTGCCATTTCACCTTTCCAGCCGCAGGGGCGTGGGAATCCCAACTTCTGAAGACCTTGCCCCACACTTGATGCTGCAGCCTTGTCTTTTCAGTGCAGCCATTTTCATAGATGGACTCATCAGAGCAGTTTTAATCTGCTTGTGCTAATGACGGATGAGCTAGAGCCCCTGATGTGTGTGCTCACCCCTGCACAGGTCTTTTGATGACTTCTTGACATGCTGTCTATTTTGTATTACCTTACTTTCTTGTTTTTGAATTCTGAGAGGTCTTTAGAAAGTCTGCGTTTGATTTCTTTATTAAATATCTGACTTGCAGTATTTTCTCCTGCTATTTTAATAGTACAAACTTGCTTAAGTGATTCTTCATAGCATGATCCCCTCTGTTCCTCCAAATAGTCTGTATTGTGTTTGTTAGTGCTAATTCTCTTCTGATTAGTATTAGCATGTATCTTCCCAATGTTATATTTTTTTCTTAATTTGTATCTTTTCACTTATAAGCAGCGTATATTTTAATCTTATTATCTTATCCAATAGGAAAGTCTCTACCTTTTAGTTGTGGATAGTTAGAACAACTTGATTCAATGTGGTGTTTTACTATGGTTGTTTAAGTATATCATCTTTCTATTTTTTATTTGTTTCGTATTTTATTTAGTCCATCCTTTTGTTGAATTCTTATGGATTAAATAAAAATATGAGACAGGATCACCATGTAGCTTCAAACTTATAATCTTCTTGCCTTAGCCTCCGAAGCGCTAGGACTGTGGGCATGTGCCATGTATGGTCTGACTTAATCAAGGCTTTTTAAAAAACTGACAGCTTTTAATCTTCTTTGTCAATGTATTCACCAAAGCCATCCTCTTTGTTATTCGAATTGTTACTTTCATATTTACAGTGTGTATCTTTAACTCCAGAATGTGCACGTTCATCTACCTGCCTGCTTTTCTGCTGTTGGTGTTAATCTTTTTTTTTTTTAAGCACCACAAAATCTTTTTAGTATGCTTGCTTAGGTGGTTAGTTATCTTTTAAAAAGATGTAAATACTAAGAATAATGTTTTCATATTTACCAGTGTACTTAACATTTTTATTGTTCTTTATTCCTTTTCATGGCTCAAAATATCATTCTGGTATCATATTCTCTGCATTTAAAGATTTTAATGGTCTTGATGGTACCGGTTTGCTGATGACAATCCTAGGAACTTTTGTTTATTTGAAAAAGTCTTCATTCTTCTTTGTGATGCATTTTCTGCTTCTGAGTCTCTAGGATTTTCTGTATTGTTGATATAAAGTAATTTGATAGTTATGTGCTTAGTTTTTTATCATGTTTTTATGATGCTCACTGCTCTCCTTGGTTGCAAGGGTTCCTTGTTGTTTCAATAGTAAGCTACCTTTCTGGTCTATGTGATGACTTCTAATAGATTATTTTAGTTGTTTGTGGTTTTCTTTCTGAGCTGTTTTTTCCTATCAAGAAATTGATACGTTCTGTCAGTGTTCTCAGATTTGTGAACATAAAATTACTCTTCTTTCCTTATTCATGCTTTATGGTCCCTGCTGCTGATGGGTTCTTTCTCCCCTCATATAGGCTATTTCCACATTCTTTTTTCTTTCTGTCAATCAATATATTTGGAGGTGGAACAATTTATTCATCTCTTCAAAGAACAAACTTTTTCATTAATATTTCTATATTATTTCTTTACTTGCAGTTTGAATATTGTGTAACTCCTTTGCCAAAGTCCTCTGAAGAATATTGCTTTTTTTTTCTTATGAGGCAAAAAAGAGAAGTTTCCCTACAACTTTTAGTGCCATGGCTTGTTGCTGGCATATCATAGTCTTTAGAAAGCTGCCTTTGTGTTTTCCAGAGTTTCTAGCTATAATCAGTGAAAGAGCTTGGCTGTATAAAGGGTTAATCTTGCTTGCCATTATGGAGCTTTCCCCACCCTCTTAAAAGTTCAGTTCAGAATTTGTTCTTTCATGCCCCTTAGTGCATAAGCGACTTTTCCAGACAGCCATCGTTGGTAGCACAGCAGTGACCCTAGTGAGTGTTTAAGATGGCTGACATCTTTCCAGCTGGTTTCAATCAGTATAGCCACAGCGATGGATTGTCCTGCACACAGGCAATGTCATATGACTTTTCACATAGCTTCTGAGTAGAACAAGTTTGTAACCCCCCCCACCCCCCACCCCCACAATCTCTCATGAGGAGCTCTGCATTTATTATGGATTCTAGAAAATTCTCCATGTGAGAGTTCTTATTTGTGAGGCATGAGTCATACAGTTCGAATTCCAGACATTTTCATAGCTTCAAACTCAGGCTTTTGTGTGTGAGGGAGATAAAGAGAAGTAGAGACCATAGAGAGCCAGGAACCATGGAAGAGGTAGTGATGTCATGTTTCAGAGAAGAACTGTTCTCGTTAACTGGGAAATGGGCATATGAAAGCAATAGCCTGATGTCCATTATACTAAGGCTTCCTTGGTGACAAACTGTTCATCGCTGCTTTTACCCTCAGAACAGCGTGGCATTTATGAACAGTTAGATTTGCACCAGTAGAAGCCCGGGAGGAATTAATCGACTCTCCTTCCTGCCTCTTATTAATGCAGTCTTCTCTCTCCATTTTTTCATCAAGAAAATGACCTGCAAAAAGAAAACAGAAAAAAAAAATGTTCCTTACCCAAAGGGGAATTGTTTGGAGGAATCTGAGCAATTAGAATGGGTGACTTCCTGTTTTTAAGGTAATCATGCAGTGTCACAGCTAATGCAGAGAAGGGCGTTGTCAGTAACAAGTAAAGATTTGTTAGATGAGGCAGGCTGTGGTCTGCTCCATGGCCTCTCCTTCCTCCAGCTCTCCAGTGATAGCCATTGGCCCCAAAGAAAGAGGGCTGAAACCCTCCTGGACCAGAATCTGTCTCCCCAGCCTTTCCATTGGCAAGCTATTTTCAGTCTTTTTGTAACTATCTAAGTCATTATAGAAAAAGAAATAAAAACATTATTGAATGTTTTTTCAAGATCCATGAAAACTTTCTTCAGAATGAGTATTGGGGAATAAAAATACCTGTAGAAAGTCATACTGTTAGGCTTGCGAACTTGACATGGTCTTAGACAGTCTCTGGATCTAGTTTCAGACTTTGGTAAAGTAGGGAAGGCAGTCTATTTGACAGAGCCAATAGTGAATGGAAATCATTAAGTGGTGATGATTGTCAGGCTGCGTGACATGTGCACTGCAATGGACGAGTTTACTGACTCTCACAACAGACAGCAGTACACACACAATCCATACCACTTCATGGATTTTTTTTATCTTGAGGCAGGGTCTCTTTATGTAGTCCAGGCTTGCTTTGACTCACTTTGGAGCCCAAGCTGACCTTGAACTTGTGACAATTCTCCAGCCTCAGCTTCCCCGGTGATGGGGTTATAGTTACATGCCACCATTCCTGGATTTCATATTGCCTCTTGCTGAGGGAAAACTAAAGGTTAGAAAAGTTTCCTGATTTGCCAAAGTCTGTTTTATTCTGGAAGTGAATGAATTCTGACTTCAGATCTTTATATATTATAATTATTCAGTAACAGAGGTCAACCAGAGCCCTTATTCAGATCATGTGGTAGTGGCTTCCCAGAGCTCTGTGTTTCAGTCATTTTGAGGCAATGATAGCTGTGTGCACTAGAATAGCCCTGGATTGACTGCTTTTGGCTATCATGGACAGAGTGACAAAGGTACTATGTGCCCAGCTGCTTCCTGAGGACCCTCCCACCTTACAATGAACCAATCAATATGGGTTCAGTTGCGTAGCCTGGATGGCTGTTGACAGGCCTGTTTTTCTGAGAAGCTGAAGGCTCCATGAAGCATTGTGCTTTGTGCTTTTTCCTTCTTTCTCTTCCACTTGTTTTTGTTTGGTTTGATTTGTTTTTACTGAAAGTGTCTCCAGAAAGGGAAATGCTCAGAACTCAACACTGTGAAGAGGGATGGAAGTAGAAATCGTGTCGTTATATATAATAATAGTTTAAACAAAACAGCAAACACAAGAATGATGCTAACACCAGCCAGTGGGTTAAACTGTCTGATGCTGCTGCAAATCAGTTACTCACTTTTCAGAGAAAAATGTCTTTTGAGATATGATTGACATTGTAACAGGACTTAATAAGTGATTATACATGAAAAATGATACTAATTTAATATTATTCCAGCAGTAGCTCTGCTAATTTATAGAAAAATAACATGATGTGACTCAAAGTAAGAATTATTAGATGGGACTGGAGGTGTAACTCAGTGGTGGAACCCTTAACTTGGGTTTAATCTCTAGCATATGCATGCATGTGTGGGTGTACACAATCACACACACATACACACACACACACACTCACTCACTCACTCACTCCCTCACTCACTCACTCACTCATACAATTACTAGTGCCTAGCTGGAGACAGACCTTTGTGTTATGGAGAATAATGATACTGCACAAAGTCGCATAAACACAGAACTATACAAATATAGGCACCCACATTTGTAGAAGATCTGTACATTATTTCCTATTCCTAGATGTTCAGAACATGATCATTTAAATGCAACATTCTACTAGCCTTTATGTTCCATTTTCTGTTTACTCTGACCTGGAAATGATTTTACTTACTAACAACACTGAAATGCTAAGGAAACTCCAGCACTCTCTGGGAACGCCCACCATCCCTGTATGCACACAACAAAACAGAGAGTAGCCAGGGCAGCTTGTAACTTCCCTGCCTCAGCACTGCCTTGAAACTGTGACTCCAAGAACCAAAGTTTCCTCTTCACAGCTTGAAGGCTGGGGGGTGGGAGGAGGGAGGACAGGAGAATCTGAGGTTGATATGTAAAATGAATAGAAAATCTCTCAATGAAAATAAAGTTAAAAAAAAAGAAATGGGGATGCAGAGAAGAGCTCCAGGGTCTCAGCCTCTGGTGCTCCCCTAGTGAAGTTCTTGGTCGACTATAAATCTAGCATTTAAAAAACAGTGAAAGTTACTAAAATAAGTCATGGTTAAGAAAAAAATGGTAGTTCAGCCTTCGCCCTCAGTAAATCATGATAAAATGGTGCTGATTAATGGGAGAAGGAATTATTTGTCTTATCTGGAACAAGAGGGAAAGAAGGATGAGAAGACATGTTCTCTAATTCCATAGAGAACAGTGAAATACTGGCTTCAGTGCTAACCACATTCAGGCCAGAGCATCTTAGCTGGGCCCACACAAGGTTCATTTAAAACTAGAATGAATTCACCAATGCTTCTTAAATGTTAATATGGATCCAAATGACATATAGGTTTATTAAATATTCAGGGCTCTAGGTGCACTGAGACTTTGATTATCAGGTGTGCGTTGAGGCCCAGGAATCTGCTTTTACAACACTTTTTCTGCAGTGTTGATGGAAACCATGTGATAACAATAGAAATGATGAAATGTTGTGGGAACTCTCGAAATCCTCAACATCAATCATCACTCTACCAAGGATCATGTTGGAAAGCATAAACAAAAAATTATTGTCCTTTATATAAATTGTAATCAGCTAACTGCTTTAAAACTTAGAATCCAAAATGGACAAATAGTGAATCATACTGATGCTTGCTTCTAGTTCACACAGAAGTTTATGTTTTGCTCATATTAAAAATGCACTCTCATGGGGTCCCTGCTACTTCCATGATCACTCTAGGACTCAGAATGATGGGATAGGATGTAGGCTAATGGGGACTGTCTGTCTTTAACCCTTGATAACCAATCCCATTGTGTGTTGGCATTCAGATGTTGAAAATGAAGAGAGGTTTAAAAATCACAAATAGGCTTGACTAGGCATCCTCCCTATCCATATGCTAAAGTCAGTCCCCAGTACTTCAGAATGTGACTGTATTTGGGTATATGAGTGTCCTCATTAGGTTTTTGTCAACTTGACACAATCTAGAGTCATTTGGGAAGAGGAAACCTCCAGTGAAAAAAAATTGGCCACTGGGCAAGCCTATGGGGCATTTTCTCGATTAATGATTGATGTGGAAGGGCCTAGCCCACTGTGGGTGGTGGCCACCCCTGAGCACATGGTCCTGGGTGGTGTAAAAAAGCAGGCAGAGTTGTAAGATCTCAGGATCTGGTTACTGGCACTAGGGATCACCAGAGGAAAATCCTGGGGGATGATAGGTTTTCAGACAGAAGCAGGGAGCATGAAAGGTTAAGGAAACAAGAGTTTCCTTACAAATGAAAAGCCAGTGCTGCGGCCATGGTGCACCACACTACGAGGTGGAATGAGGGTGTTCAAATACTGGTGAGTATGTGAATCAGTGCCCTGTTTTAAGTAGGAACCCAAAAAGCTCCTAGGAGACAGACAATCCAAGATAAGAAACAATGGAACAACTCTACCTGGATAGACTAGGGATCTACTGCTTGATGCGTACATAAACCAACAAATTTCTAATACATTCAATGAAAAAAAAGGCATCTCTAGCTATAAACAAACTGAAAATTATGACAGGGATCCTGGGATGTCAGTATAGACACGGGTAATATAAAAGATAGAAAACAGTTTCCATGTGCTAGGATAAAAGTTTGCAGTGCCTGAGTGATATCTACTGCAGGTCCATATTTAAATATCAAATAAAAAGAAAGAAAGCAGGAAGAGTAATCCATGAAGAACAAGCCAGAATGAGGCTTTTCTCCATGGCCTCTGCTTCAGTTCCTTCCTCCAGCTTCCTGCCTTGGGTTCCTGTCGATGTGCTGTGGAAACATAAGCTGCAATAAACCCTTTCCTCTACAAACTGTTTTTAGTCATGACGTTTTATCACAGCAATAGAAACCCTAGGACAGTGGCCTTACACAGTTAAGTGATAATGAGGTCCTTGGGGTAGGGGTCCGTCTGGCGAATGCCTTTATAAGAATAAAATCCCGAGGCACATTGAAACACCTAAGGTACAGGTGTGCAGAAGAAAGATGACAGTAGGAAAGTGGCCATCTCTGAGCTGAAGAGAGGCCTCAGGAGCAAGCAGGGGCTCGTGCTTGCAGAGAAAGCTAACAGAAAATACGCTTCTGTTGTTTGAGGCACTTAGCCTGTGGTATCCTGTCAGGACAGCCTGAGACTAATACAGTATGGATCTACTGGCGTCGTTGGAAGTGGTCCACATTATTTTCATCTGTTAAGTAAGAATCAGCCATGACTTCCTCAGTGCACTGGTGACTTGGAATCAAACCTAGGTGTATACCAGGAAGATAAGATGAGCTCACGTGACTAGTATAGAATAGTGTGTGCATACCTTTGCCCCGTTGTGTGGTATTTGGGCCACTCATCTACCCATCTACAGAAATGCCTCACTCCTAGTAGAATAGTTCCTGGACTCCTATCTCCAACCTTATCAGAGCTTTCCCTTAGGTGTGCAGGGAGAGAGTGGGGCGGGCACTATCAAAGACTTAAGGAAGATGGAACTCCAGAATGTGGACATCATGTGGCCCAATCTCTAGTTGTTGAAAGGAAAGAGAAGTAGAAAGAAGGCTCATAGGTACACTTAGAAGGCAGGAAAAAAGCACATCCACTGATTAGTTGTATGAAGCAGAGACTATTTTCTTTGTGTGTGTGTGTGTGTGTGTGTGTGTGTGTGTGTGTGTGTGTGTGTGTGTTTTGCATGGATCTGAGTATGCAGATTTATGTGCCTGTGTGCATGGATGTAGGGGCCAGAGTTGGACTATGGATATCTCTCTTTATAGCAGATGTCTTCTTTCCATGAATAAGGTCTCTCTTTCAACTACAAGATTGCTCTTTCAGCTAGGCTGACTGGCCAGCCAGTAAGCTCTTAGGAGGAACACGTCCCCTACCCAATGCTAGGGCTGCAGGTGCACTCAGTCATTCCTGTTTTGTTTTCTAACGTGAGTGCTGAGGATTGGATCTTAGGTCCTCATGCTTGCTGAGCAGTCTCTCTTACCTACTGAGTCATTTCTAGAGCCTCTTTTTATTAATTTTGTAATTAACACAGAAAGTACACAAGATAAATGTACAGCTTGAGGAGCTTTATACAAATGCCAGTGACCCATAAACCAAGTATCTAGACCATAACCCCGAAGACAAGCATGGCGGCACCTTGTCTCACATCCAGTCAATATTCCACAGCCCTAATCCCTGTCAGACTTTTGATTCCATAGATTAGGTTTGCATATTGAACTCAAAACAAACGGGACTGTGTGTTATGTACTCTTTTATTTGTGGTTTCCCTAGCTCAACAATATGTTTATAAAATTCACTGTGTGCTTGAATTCATGTGTATTGTTTTATAGGACCATCTATATCTGCATGATTATATCCTAATTCAAGTAGCCATTGTCCTCATGACAGACAGTTGATTGTTACCAGTTTGAGCAATTACAATAATGCTATTTGATAGAGAAGCCAGAAGAGTGTATGTTTCCAGCCTTGGTAGAGAGCGTGAAACTGTTTTCCGAAGTGGCTATACTAAACGTTTATTTTTTCATTCCATTTTTTTTTCCTTTTCTACACCAATTTTCAAAATCCCCTCTTGCTACCTGCCCACGGCCCTCCAGCCCTCCAATCTGAAGCTGTCTTCACTCCTGTGCCAGCTGCCTCCTTGGCACTCGCTTTGTGCCTTGCGTCAACGATTGCTTGTTACCGGTCTTGTTTACTTAGGGAGTTTTTAATTTTAGCTGTTTCTTTTATTTTATATTAGTGGGTGTTTTGCCTGCAAATCAGTCTGTGTGTCATATGAGTGCAGCATCCCTGGGGGCCAGAAAATGGTCTCAGATCCCCTAGAACTGGAGTTATACAAGGCCGTCTGCTGCCACGTGGGTGCTGGAAATCAAGCCCGGGTCTCCTGGCAGAGAAGCCAGTACTCTCAACCATTGAGCTGTCTCTTTAGCTCCCTTTATTAGTTTTAAATAAAATAGATTCTAAAGTAGTTATGAGGCATTCTAGTCATTACAGAGCTTCAGAGAGGAACTCAGCCCACACAGTAGCTCAAGGGAATTCATCCTCCTCATTCACGGGACCTGAGGAGCTTTAGGGCAAACTCAGTGGTCACTGTTCTATCCCTCCAGGCTGCCTTCAGGGCACCTCCTCCTACATAGCCTCTTCCTTCCCTGGGGATGAATTTCCTCTATGCAGTTGTGTTATACCTCCAAATTCCCAGCACCTCTATGTGAGTCTCAAATGGGCTAGAGACACATCTCTCAACGAGTTATTTGTTGTGAAACTGAGAAGGAGGAACACACACTGTGAATGACTCAGGCTGGGTAAATGCCCATGCGAAGCAGGGAGGAGTCGGGGGGACCTCACTTGAACTGAGACCGCAAGGCATGAGAGGAAGGCCATGTGCCCAAGTGTGAAGGGCCTCCGCCAACAAATACAAGAAGTACCCACTCCAAAGTTGAACAATATATTCCCTTTGGGAGAATGTGGGAAATTTCCAAAGAGCATTGCATGAGGCTCATCTTGAATGATGGGAACTTAAGGCTCTGGGGCAGGTGAACGTTTTGAGGTCACTTCAAATCACTCAGATGGGTGACTGCCCATGACCGGCTTTCTCATGAGGCCAGCTTCACTACAATGGACATAAAGTGTCTCATTAAAATGGACCCAGTCTTGGTCCACTAACTCAGCACAATGGAGCCAAATGATTCCTCCATGTCTTTTAAAGTGAAAGTGAATGGCACTGCACAGTACCTGACCTCCAAGTTGAGCCAAAATGGTCCTGGCAAAACCGTTTTGATTGGAGAATGAAGGAGAGAGGGAGAGAAGGACAGAGGAAGAGAGGCTGTGGAGAGTTGGGGCATCATGATAAACATTCAAAACTCCTCAAGTCACAAACAGTACATCTGGATATAAAAGGAAACAAAGAAAACATCGTTAAGCATGCTCACTAAGAGGGCCCTAAATGTGTGCCTCCTCACTTCCCTAAGGTGTGGAACTAGTCTTGACCCTCAAGATGGCTTGTGGATTTCACTGTAACAGCATACATTTCAGGAATGAGCCTCACGTGTTGACTGATCTTAAATTCTTTGCAGAGTAAGTGAGGATCTTAGAAGGTCATTATTTTAGATAACTATCAACGTGGTGACATCAGGCCTGCTGGATTCAAAATCTTCTGGATGAGCACACCATGCCAAGATTAAAAACCTCAGGTCCTTTGAATTGTACTTTTTGTTGCAAGGCTTTCATAAGCTAGCAGGACAGATGTCCAGCTAGTTCATGGAGCCGGTAAAGCAAAGGGACTCATACAGTAGAAATATCCTTAACGCCTTCTCAAAAAAAAAAAAAAAAAAAAAAAAAAAAAAAAAAGATGTTTGAAGTTTTAAGTGAGGTCCTAGGAAACATCAAAGAAAATATCACTTTCAAAACAATTCCATGTGCACTCCAGCAGTATGGTGTGAAGAAGCTGAGTGCTCAGATGCCTCTATGTGGAGATCCTTGCCAGCTGTGGCACCTTGGGCATGATGTGTGAATTTCTAGGCAATAGCATCTTCTGACTCTTGAGAGACATTTTAAAATACCATCTCATCTATTCTCAGAAAGTCCTATAAAGAGCTCTTATCAGCAGTATGGAGTACATAGAAGCTGTGTGTGATTCTGTGTGTGTGTGTGTGTGTGTGTGTGTGTGTGTGTGTGTGTGTGAGAGAGAGAGAGAGAGAGAGAGAGAGAGAGAGAGAGAGAGAGAGAGAGAGAGAGAGAGAGAGAGAGAGAGAGAGAGAGGACGAGCACTTTTAATAACGTTGTAGATCCAGGGTGCTCCTAAGTCCATTATGAGAAATGAATGACAGTACCATTGAAATATTTGCCTTGCATACACATCAGATGATACCTTTAGCTCATCAAGTGACAATGATTAAGTTTCTTTGGGCCTTGGGGCCCTCTCAATCTTTCTGCTTCCCTGAGAGAACATTGTTTCTAGTCTCCCACTTTGGTCTGAGACCCTCATCTGACCAACTGGTAAATATAGAATTATGCTGTTAAAACGTGCTTCCTTACAGATGATAAAATGCATGCAGTCAGTTGCTAAGTGCCTAGGTGTGGAGTTTGTCTTAGCAACACTTGGCCTTACTGAATGCAAGGATTCCTCAGCGAGCCCATTTCCATGCATTGGATGGACTTCCCAGAACTCACTCAGAATTATGTCCTTCACAGGCCATTATGGCCAGGGTGCCTATTCCTGCTGTTAATGCAAGGAGATACACATTAGGAATTGCCATACAGCTCTCCAGCACAGTGCAATCAGTCCACTAGCTGAAGAAAGCGACTTTTCTTTTCTCACTAATAAGATACTCATCTTCAGAAGACAAACTAATTCATAATGATTACTCTTCTACCCTTACTTCACTCTCTAGGTCCCCATTTCTGTGCTCTCCTTTCTCTCTCTCTCTCTCTCTCTCTCTCTCTCTCTCTCTCTCTCTCTCTCTCTCTCTCTCTCACACACACACACACACACACACTTACTTCATTAATAATTTTAAATTTTTTATTACATTTATTTGTGTGTGTGTATGTTTATACCCATAAGCAATGACACACTTGTGGAGGTTAGAAGATGATTTTTAGGAATTAGTTCTCTCCATCATGTAGATTCATTCCAGAGATTGAACTCGGTTTGCCAGGCTTGGTGGCAGGCCCCTTTACCCACTGGGCCACCTCGCTGGCCTCCTCACTGCTTTTCTGTTTCTCTCCTTGGCTCCTTGTTTCTTTCCTTCCTCTCTTGCTCTCTCTTCGCTTCTCCCCCACATTAAGCACACATCCAAGGAAGCTTCTAGATCACAAAGCATTGGCCCGACAGTCGTGCCAAGAATGTCTCCCCGTCCCTCCATGCTGCTGCCCAGCCTATTGGCTAAAGCGCAGTCCTTGCTTGGTGTGTCTTATCTTATAAAATGAACGAATGAATGTTTAAACAAATGAATGGCCTCATGTAGACATATCCTGAAGAGCAGATCCTTCTCTTCCCGACTTCGTCTTCTCATTTGAAAACTGCCTCATCCTGTATGGCAAAATGGCCAGTCCCTGAAGCCAGCCAGCTTGCTTCAGAGAGCTGGCTCCACAGATCATGTGACCTTGGGCATATCACTTTCCCACCACACGCTTCAATTCTGTTATCTTTAAGAGAGGTATGATAGTTAGTTGTAGTGTTAAAAATATTACTCAAGCACATATACTGTTCAATTAGATCAATATCAAAAAACAGTAAATACTGTTATCATTAAAATTTTGAGTATTATAACTTTTAACATCTGAGCTTACATGAGATGATTTATGTGAAATGGATTTAATTGTAAAACAATGCAGAATTAATAGTTGGATTTCTATTTTTGGGTTTTTTTGTTTTGTTTTTCCTTTTGGGGTCATCTTTCTTGTACTACTAAAGGTTAATGCTATGGTTCTGATTAACTCCCACCTCAGAGCTAGTTTATCTGGAATTACTCCGTCATGAGCCCCGGCTTTTTTTCCTTGATGCCTCTGAGCATCCTGTGCCCCTCATTTCTTTATAGCATGTTGTGGCTTCACTCTTTTAAGGATGCAACAAATCAGAGAAAACTCCCAATCTACCCTCCAAGTAGGGTTTCACTTTAAGACCCAGATGTACACCTGACAGACATTTCCTCTTGATGCCCAAGATCTTATTTTGTGAAGCTGGATAACCAGATAACAGTCTTGAATGAATATTCTTTCTAGACCCTACAAGGAATGGTTACCACCTTGTGGGCATAATTATCCACTTGCCCCCTCAGAGTGAGGTGGAAATTGCTAATTACACCTGCGAGCACCTAATTGGGAACCCACTCCATTGCACGCAGCTGAAATGCAACCTGCAAATCATTAACCTTCAGACGCCCCAAATTGTGCCCACAAGAAAGGAAAGGAAGCCCAGGCTGAGACTCAGCCCCCTCCGAAGA